>NC_081414.1:476582508-476882508 GCF_030272615.1 Cryptomeria japonica | reverse complement strand
TGAAATACATCATGCAACCATGCAAGAGCTAGTGGTAGAGCAATTATGTAGGCAACTGGGTTTACAACTTCCAGCACTTCAAAAGGACCAACATAACGTGGAGCTAATTTGGAGGACTTTCCAAATTTTATGCTACTTTTGTTCGGTTTCACCCATAGAAGCACTTTCTCTCCCACTACAAACTGTTTGGGAGTACGCTTTGCATCTACGCAACTTTTCTGCCAATCGTTAGCTTCTGCTAACCTTTTTTCTGATCAGCTTAACTTGCTCCTCCATTTCTAAGAGCATTTCTAGACCGAGGGTCATCCTATCTTCCAACGTATCCCAGCTGCCAGGAATTCTGCATCTCCTTCCATATAGTGCTTCCAAGGGTGTCATCTTAATGGATGACCGGTAAGAATTATTATAGGCAAATTCAACCAATGGAAGGTATTCCTCCCATTTGTACTGTTGATCCACACAATACATTCTCATAAGGTCTTCCAAAAACTGGTTAACTCTTTCTGTTTGACCATCTGTTTCAGGATGATAGGTTGAGCTTATGTTTAACTGAGTTTCTAAAGCTGAAAATAGAGTTTGCCAAAATCTGAACATCATTCTGGCATCCCTATCTGAGATTATTTTCTCTGGTAATCCATGTAACCGAAATATCTCATGCAAGAATTTGTAAGCTATGGTGGGTGCCCCATCTAATAAATTGCTCGGTATAAAGTGAGTCACTTTGGTTAGTCTACCTACCACTACTAGAATGGCATTATGCTTGTTTCTAGACATAGGCAATCCCTGGACAATTCCATGTTGATTATTTGCCATTTCCAGATAGGTATAGCATTAGGTTGTAACAACCCTGCTGGGTGTTGATGCTCATCTTTAACTCGTTGACACTCAAAACAACTAGCAACAAACCTTGCAATGTCCTTTTTCATTCCTTTCCAGAAATATAAGGGTATGATGTCAGCAAGCAGTTTAGTTCCTCCCGGATGTCCAAAGTAAGGTACAAAATGCAATTCTTTCAACACCAATTTTCTCAATTCGGAGGACTCGGGTATATACATCCTACATTGGTATCTTAAAAGTCCATCTGTTTCAAATTGGAAACCTTCATACCTTGGATCCTAGGAATTTATCTGTAAAGCCTCTTTTACCTGTTGGTAAAATCTATCATCTCCTAACAACTGAAGGACACGATTCCTAAAACCAATATGCACTATAAAGATGGCATTGATATGACGCCTATGACTCAAAGCATCTGCCACTTGGTTTTCCTTACCCTTGATGTAGCTGATCTCAAAATCATAATCTAAGATTAGTTGCAACCATCGTCTCTGTCGTGCATTAAGGTTGGGTTGAGTGAAAATATATTTCAACCCTTGGTGATCCGATCGAAGCTCGAATGGCTTGCCTAGCAAATAGTGACGCCACATTTGCAAAGCATGCACTATTGTTGCGAGCTCTAGATCATGTGATGCATAGTTTTTCTCATAATTTTTGAATTTTTCTTGACTCATAGGCAATTACTTGTCCTCTTTGCATTAGGAATCCGCCCAATCCTTCCCTTGAAGCATCAGTTACTACTAAGAATTGGTCATCTGGATCTGGCACTTTTAGAATTGGTGTCGTGGTCAATTTCTCTTTAAGGAGTTCAAAGGCCACCTAGCATTTTTCTGACCATTCAAATCTTTTGCCCTTCCTCTGCAATGATGTGATGGGATGTGCGATGCGCGAGAAGTTCATTACGAACTTTCTATAGTATCCTGCTAACTCCATGAAGCTTCTAACTTCATGCACATTCCTGGGAGTTGGCCATTTAGAAATGGTTTTAATCTTTTTCGGGTCTACTACTATCCCCTTGGCTGAAATGATATTCCCTAGATATTGTACTTCTCTTTGGAAGAAAGTACACTTGGTTAATTTCCCATATAATTTGTGTTCTTGCAATCGTTGTAAAACAAACCGCAATTGTTGCAGGTGTTCCTTTTCATTCTTTGAATATATCAAAATGTCATCTAAGAACACCAAAATAAACTTGTCGAGGCAGTCATGGAATACGCTATTCATTAAATTCATGAAAGTGGTTGGAGCATTAGTAAGTTCAAATGGTAGAACAGTGAACTTGTAATGCCCATAACGAGTTCTGAAAACAAATTTATGGATATCCTCATCCTTTAACCTCGACTGATGGTACCCTAATCGCAAATCGATCTTGGAAAAGACTGTTGCTCCACGTATTTGATCAAATAAATCATCAATGCGGGGTAGAGGATATATGTTTCGGACGGTCAACTTATTCAGCATCCTATAATCCATACAAAGTCGGACAGTCCCATCTTTCTTTTTAACAAAGATTACTGGTGCCCCCCAAGGCAATACACTAGGTCTTATCAATCCTTTATCCAGAAGTTGATGTAGTTGGGCCTTTAACTCCATTAACTCAATTGTTGTCATCCGGTAAGGATATTTGGATACAGGTGCTACCCCTAGTATTAATTTGATAGAAAAGTCGAATATCCTTTTTGGCGGTAAGCCAAGCAGTTCCTCTGGAAATACATCCTGAAAATCTTGGAGGTAGGGATATTTCACTTCAAAAGGCCCTTCTGGTTCTTCAACTTCACCAAACTCATTTTCATGATAATTACAATTCTCATACATCATCATATCATCCTAATATAGGACATCCTTTGCATCAATAATTTCATCCATTTTAACCGCAAATACCTGATATCCTTTCTTTTCACTTCGTCTCAGCTGCATGGCGGAGAGTTGCCACAATCTAATTTCTCGTTGCATGCCTTGTAAGAATAATTTGTTGTCATAATCATCATGGCACTCCACAAACTTGTTGAAACAATTTACCCTAGCCCTATGCCAACCCAACCACTTCATAGCTAAGATGACATCATACGTGCCTAGTGGTGCTACAAACAAGTCAACTTCGGTAGTGAAGCTCGGAAATTCTACTCTTGCCCCAAACAGGCATTGCTCTACCCAAGCTCTTGACTGATTGGCATATTCTATTGTCCATGAGTTAGCCATATAACCAGCTCTCCTAGAAAATTTACTAAGTAGTTTTGGGAAAATGAAGGTAGCTCTTGTTGGAATACAATGAATCCAAGAACACTGAGAGGGGGGGGAGGGGGTGAATCAATGTTCTATTGCTAATACAAGATTTTAACCAATTATAACATACACATATAACCGGTAAATGAAGAAACATATAACATGAAGTAAATAAACCAACCACATGAATGAACACCATAACACACTGAATTTATACGTCGAAAACCTCAAAGAGGAAAAACCACGTGGGATTTGTGACCCACAATATCAATTCACTGGCCATATGAAAGATATTACATAGCATGGGGGCTTGCACATGCAGGAAGGCACACTACCTAGAGAACACTTCTCAACACAAAAGAGTCTCACTGACTACAAGCTTCTGCTGAGATAAAACAGTACTGGTGAACTCACGAAATGCATCTGCAATGCCAAAAAGAGTTCTGGTTATAGCTCTATTCTGTATCGGTTCATAAACCCTGAACCCTTCTACTGGTATCTCCTCTCCTCCAAGAATGCTTTACAAACCATCTACTAATCATTGCATGATATAACATTCGCATACAAATGACCTACATACATATCCTTCGCATTACACAGTTCTTCTACCTTGTCATATATCAAAATGACCTAACAGACTGACTTATATACCCTTCACAAACAATATGCCTTATGTCAACTTGCAATACAAAAGATATTCAATGTCGGCCCTATACAATAATTACAAAATGATTTTACAAATAAAACCTTATGAATCCCAGACTGATGTCGGCTTCATTGAAGTGCTGGATGTCGGTGTCCGTGTTGGTGATGACCCTAATTACTCCAATGTCAGTATCTGTCGGTGTATGCCTCCAAATGTTGGTATCTATCGATATAAGCCTTCTATAGAATCTTGTTGCCATCAATGACAACATATGAATCCAATGAGTGTCAATTGCCAACAGCTCCTGTATCAATGAGTATATTAATGAGTATACCGTATAAAGTACCTGGAGTCTCCACTGGCGTGAACTGGTACTCAGCTTGGCAGTTATCTACCGCTGCATGAATCCTTTGTTGAAAAACTATCTGTTGAGGTGGCAGTGGGTTCCTCTATTGTTGCCCTCCTGGTGGTTTAGTTGGGCACTGGTTGGCGTAGTGATTACCACCACAATTAAAACAACTCCCTGGTGGTCCCTTCTTTTATGATTTGTTGTTATTCTGACCATTGTCCCTTCTGAATTTATCGAAACTCTTACCATCTCTACGGTTGTTTTGTTGTCCTCCTTGGTGCCTTTTACTGTTTTTATTGTTGACCCCATATATGACTCCCTTTTTGTTGAAATTATGAGACAACTGTCCCCAGTTACTCTTCTTTGTGCTTCTATCTCTAATGGAATCATCCTTACGGAGTTTTTGTTCTTGCCTAACAGCTTTCTCATAGGCTTCATCCATAGTAGTCGGAGCTAAAACATCTACTAAACCGCATATTCAGTTGTTTAAGCCCATAATAAACTTCTTGATTTTATACTTTTCGTCTACCTGGAAGTGAGGTACATGCTTCAGGAGACGCGTGAATTTTTCCCAGTAAGCATGCACAGAAAGTTCTCCTTGTTTCAAATCCTGGAAGTCTGTCAATTTTTTCTCGAAGAATAATTGAGGTGGCCATCTTTGTCTAAACACCTCCACAAATTTGCTCCAGGTTATATTGTCTGATCTCAGGCCAAGTTCGGTCTTTTTGTTCTCCCACCAACCGGCAGCTTCTTTGGTTCGTTGGTAGGCTCCCCAAACAGCCTTCATGTTTGAAGTATAATCTATGATCTCAAAGTACTTCTCCATGCCTGTAAGCCAGGCTTCAACAACGTCTCCTCCTTCAACCCCATCGTACTGCAGAGGTTTTACTTTCTTCATATCCTCCTATATTACCCTCATGAGCTATTTTCCCTTAGGGTTCTAGTTACGGTTTTGTGTTTCTTGGATCCCACTCTGACGAGTGTTCTCTTACTCAGTAAAATGGTCCCTAAATTGAGACTCAAATTCCACACTGGGTGTTCTAGTATGGCCACTTACTCTCTGCTCCAAGACTTGGAGCTTGTTTTGTGTGTTTTGAACCATCTGGATGAGTTTGTCTAGTTTATCATTTGATGAACCCGGACCTTCGGATTCTCCCCCACCTTCCTGGTGATGAGACATGTTATAGTTCTTGTTAAACCTATTATTACAGTATACGAAGTTTTTGTTTTTTTTTTTTTTTTTTGTCTAATTTTCTTCAATAAGAGTATGAAATGAAATCATAAAATTTAACCATCTAACTATCCACATATATATCATGAAAATGTTATCAGAAACTATTGTCAAAGTAAGTGGGGTTAAAGTTCAATATATACATTGTAACCCAATCAAGGGTTACTCTCAAAAATAGTTCGGGTTAGGATTCAATATATACAATAAAGACTCTCTCTAAGAACTACTTTCCGATCCTATGATGGGCTCTTCTTGCCCCTCAAGGTCGGAAAAGGGTACCAACCAAAACCCACGTCGGGGTATGCGAACCGTCTTTGGTTCCTCAGGTTCGGGATGGATGACAGTTGTGTTATATTTCATCTCTTCAGTTGCAAGTTTAACTAGTTTCGGTGCTTTGTTTGCTAGAATATTTGCTCGTACTGTTGCCTTAATGGCAACAGTCCAGGGTTGTCCTTCCTTGACGATTCTTTTTAGGGCATCAGCTAGGGTCTCATCGCTAGACGACAAAGAGAAGTATGATTAATCATACTTGTGATTGATTACCTTCCACAGCCAAAGGTAAATCGGGTCACATGCTTGTTTTCTTTTGGACAAAGCCAAGTATTTTGTTTCAGTTTCATATTCTAAGTTTTTTATTGTTGTGGTGAGCCCTAGGTTCAGTGTTGAACCCAGCGCTCTGATACCATGTGTAACTTGCTAAAATCTTAAGAGAGATCAATTTAAATAATCTAACCGTTGCAAATATAGTCATTGACATAAACATAGCAAGAAGGATTTTTTTATATTTTTTGTATTTAAAACAGGAACGTGAATAACGATAACTGAAAGATTAAGTACATTGAACTAAAAATTAAGCATACATGTAAGATTTAAGAGATAAATAACTTGCATGAAATTAAAGGTAGATAGGGTTTAGAGAGTACTTTTCATCTGATGCTAAATTTTGAACTTCAAAACTCTGTCATGATACTGGTGAAGAGGGAAAGTATCATTAGGGCGTTTTTCTGCCCAACCATGGACTATCTAGTCCCTCGTGCCATATCCTTCTAGATTGGCCCGACCCTTCGTAGGGAGGTAAAGGAAAAAGAGAACTCAATGCCATTTGAGACTCAGTGTTAGGACCTACACGCTTAGTCGGTCATACACTATGGGTAACTCCCCACTAGTATGATGCTCTAACTAGAGGTGTATCTGGTACTAAAGATTAGACGAATGCATGCATTACGTAGCACCACCTTGGCCAAGGTTTAACACTGTAAGAACGAATTAACGCGATGTCAATGATCTCACCCTTCTCGGCAATAAGTTTAGGTCCACGAAGTTTAACTGAACTCCAAAGGAAAATTAAGACCCAACTTTGTGTTTAGCATGCATTTGACACAGATTTAGTACTTTGAACTATTATCATAATTTCCTTTCACATATAAGATTGCATTGGTTTATGATGATCAATTGAGTCCTTGGCTTGCAAAAATTGGGGCATAAGAGCTGCCAATTGTACGCACAATTCCTGAGTATGGAATAAAACTTGTCAGGCATGTCTCTTCTATCTGGTACTTTGAGAGGGACCTACCAGTAGTGATGCTAACTGCATCCTGTGCAAAAGTGCTCTTCTACCCATTGCCTTCCTAGGCTAGGGTATAGGTTAATTCCTAACTCTAGAGAAGGTTATCTCAATTAGATAGATTTATCTTAGAGCTATCCTGACTTTCAGTCTAAGGAAGATTCTGAATAATATTGATTAAGGGATCAACTTCTTCGTTAAGTTGACTCAGGTATGAACACCCTTCAGTTCAATGGTATAAGTTTGCACCACTATGTTGAATATACTTACCAGCACATGTTAGGTGTGTTTACACATACACACGAGTAGAAATACCTTCACATATCCATCAAGTAATACCAATTATAACTACACTGGTATCTACTTGACGGTATATGTCAAAGTACGTGTGCGTACGTACCTATACCTTCACATGTACGATAGATATTCTAGGGTGCCTTAGATTTAAAGTATAATTAAATTTAACAGATAGCAATTGTTCCAACCTTTGTATCACAATAATCCCAAATTTCATGAAGGGTAGGGATTCCATGGTTAAGGTTTTATTCCAGTCTATAGTTCTACTAAAGAATATACGCAAATCTAACACATAGGCCTGCAGTTGTCATTACACAAATATTACTACCTTAGAGGTATATGAACTTGCATAAGGGTGTATATTATAACTAAGACACACACCGGTTGATTATAACTTATTGGTTTTCCGGTTGAAGTTGATCGAAAGGAGCCTTGTTGCACCTTGATACCTGGTTATGTTCTTATGATTTTCAGATTTTAGTTAGCTGAATGGTGTGAGTAAACATAACCTCCAAGCCTGCACACCAATATTTATATATTTATTCATAATGGCAGACCTTAAACATGTTGGTCTAGTGACAATGTAAACTTGTTGTTCACTCTAGAAATAAGGATATTTTTGTGTAGAAAAAAAATAGAACAGTACTATGGAGGAATTATGGTATAAAATGAGTCTACCACAATAATTCCAGATTTACAACATCTGAAGGAATTAAAAACACCTTACTGGTTTGCTGCATCTAGTCTTCCAACCACTAAAATGATTTTCCTGACCTTTCATGATATATGCATACACATTGTTATATAGATACACACACACACACACACACACACACACACACTCATGTTTACATATATATATATATTAACGAGTATATATATTTACATATATGTATTCCAAATTTAACTAGGTATGAGAATCTCGTACGTAATATCATTCCATTTAAATTTACCAAAAACAAAAGGTAAAATTTGCATTATGCAGAAGTAAACAGATATACTACATATAAATTTTCTTTAAGACAACATAAGGGTTTTTCCTTTCCCATTAAAGTATAATTCCAGAATTTGCATTACAGAAGAGAAAATAGCTCAGAAATTTTCATGGAATACTGAATAATAAATTGCATTTAGTTTCTTTCCACTATTTTTCAGAAATTGAATGAAAAATAGAAAAGAACATAGTCGAATCAATAGGGTAACCAGACCACATGACCTGGAGGAAGTAGAATCCCGTCACAGGTTGCACTCAAACGCACTTCTCACTCAGAGCCCTTGAACATGGTAATGGTTGAGCAGACAAATCACGGAATTGCAGAGCAAACCCTCCTTTTGCCATCCAAAAGAAGAACAAATAAAACACGATAATGCCCTCCTCTTCCAAAATGGTTCAAGTATTCACCAACCCGCGACTCTTCCTTGGTTCGTCCTAATACCAAGCGGAATTCTCAAACCACCCAAGGAGTCATGTTAATCACGTGCTCCATTCTCACGCCTTCAACATATTTCGCTTTCAACAGAAGCTTCTCGTGAAAATATCTTTCCATGCCTCCCTAAAAAATGAATGCATAATAATATATATATATTTGGTGCTTTTTCCATTTTCTTTTCAAATGAAATCGATATATATTAGGAAGTATTGGAAAAGCATTAAACCCATTCTTTCTTTCTTTTTTATTTGCTTACTCTATTCTTAACAAATCTCCTAATACCTGATAATTTCATAAGGCAAGATACAGTGATGAATAATGGTTTAATTAAAAACTATATCCCTCACAATATTGCCATAATATATTTAAGTCAAAAACTTAGCAACTTAAGGAGAGACAAAATTCATATCTCCCTTTCACATAACCCTCACTTGATTATAGAGTTGCCAATTTAAAGTTGGAAAATGATAAATTATTTAATTAAAAACATAAACATTGCCATACAAATTATAAATTGATTAAATATTCATATTTATTTATATTTATATAATATAAGTAACATTAGTCCGAGCCAACTTGATTAATAATTAAAGAAATAATTAAATAATAATAATAATAATTAATAATTACCTCGAGAAGCGACAAACCCTAAGGTTATAAACCCTAAAATCTCTGCACTGACCTACTAGGTTACCTAGCGCACTGGCTAACAAGGTCTGACAAGCTCAACACAGGTTTACCTGGCTTAGGTTAGGGTTTTCAAACAACATTGAGTCCTTTCCTTTCTTCCACCTCCCGACTTGATGCTACTTTCCCTCCTTTCGTGGAGGAGGACGGTCTCGTGTACACACTTGGCCCACGGAAATCGATTAGATCCAAAACTTGCCTAGTCTTTGACAATTAATAATTCATGACAAAAGTAAAACATGATATCATATTGTTAACTGCAATTTCATCAATTTAATCAATCAGAGTACATCAATCATCATAGAAAGCATAATTATCATCATTCACATATGCATAATCATCTGAACATATCCATAATTAAAGCATGAAACTAGGCACATTATACATCTTACAAGTATATCAAAACGCACTAGGTTTAACATGTATCAGGGCGTAAATACTGCACAAAATTAACTAGGGCACAAGTGGGATGTAACAGTTACAATGCTAGTTACAATGCTATTCTTTTTTTGGAAAGAGCTTGAAAAAACTACAAAGTTTACATGAAGAAGAGAAAGAACTTCTTTTTACAATTGAGCCAAAATGTACTTTATAGCTTACAATCTTTTTTTACATGGGAAAGAAACTAGGGATCACTAAAAGTTTGAATTGAATGCTTAGGAGTTGAGTCAACCTTCTTGGGCGTCCAACTAAGTTGTCCCCATTTCTTAGCCTTAAAAAATGCTCGAAACTGGTTAGAAAATGCACAAAAATCTCCTACTTTGACCCCTTCATACATAAGTCTCCTCATTTGGCTCCATGATTCTCTCAACTGGCTCCAGCTGGGTCAAAAACTATTTCCTTAATCCTCTTAACCACTTGGATGAATCAACAATCTGCCCTATATTCCCTCTATGATGTCTTAAATTTATTCAACTGCTTCCCCAATTGCTCAACTGACTTAAATGATTCAACAATCTTCTCTTCGGTCGGATTCAACTGATTAGGGGTCATAAAGACCCTTCAAACTACTTATTACTGAGTCATAAAGGCTTCAAACTGCCTTTTACATGTGCATATAATCACTGGGCACACTCCCACATGTCCAAAAGACACCTAGGCACTAGAAAACAGCTCACTGGGCATCTTCTTACTGATTGAGCACAATTACTCATGTCAAAACACCATTACAAGCCTTTAAACTGTTCTTTTCTCTGTCCTAAGGATTGCAAAGCATCTTGTATAAATAGCTCTTTATTTTATGTATCATATACCACTGTCAAAGCCTTTCATTACTGTCTTTGCTTTGTTCAAAGGCTGCCATTCACTCATGTGTGTCACTGTTTTGGTTTTTTTTGGAATATGCAAACTCCAATGAGCCTTTGTCCATACTTATTAGGACTATCACAATGCATTGCATGCTTCTCATAACTGTCAATAATGAATCTTTTCCTTTTGTGTATTCATGTGAGGACTATCACCGATTTGTAGGATGATTGCACTCTCATTGCTTGCTTCTACTGGATTGCTATGAAGCTCTTTATTTCCTGTAGATGTCCTGATGCTTTGTATCATAGATGAACTATCATTTTTTTATCAATACAATGTCGTTTGAATGCTACAAATTCATGATTATGACACTAAAAAAGGTTGCCCTCTTATTCTTGATTCCTTATGAGCTTTAGATGTAAATAGAGCATCTTTAGACTTGATTAGAGAACATATCTCTGTTTATCATCAATTTGGTCACAAGAAAAATGTTACACATTCTGCGTATACTTATACATAGTCTTCAAATGGATATCACATGGCTTATAATGACAAGGTTTTCAAAGTATTCTATCTTGCTTAGGCATAAGCCATTGTTGTCCTACCTTCTATTGTCACTGACTTCAAGGATAAATCACTATCCTCCTTCTATAGTTGTATGTGGACTGGTTTTTTGTTGTGAAGTGTCTCAAGGCATATAATAACTTCATTTACTCTTGTGGTAGTGACCAAACCCTGCAACAATATATCTAATTGTGATTATCCCTTATGTTGTCTTGATATCAATGCATATTTTCCTTTAGACTGTCCCATGTTAAAGATTTTGCGTCTACTCCTTTATGTCATAGACTGTCTCTATTATTGAAGGTGTTCACGCCCCTTCAAATATGATGACTCTCCTATCAATGGTTTTATATGCTTCTAGATGCCCCCTTGCTCAATCACATTATCACACCGCTTGAACATTTTCATTGTTAGCTTAATGAGAAAGGCTTTTCTAAGGATCCTTTAACGCAAGTCTTAAGGTCACCAAGCATTTGATCTTGTCATGAACCCTGTCCATTATCAAACTACTATAACTTCAACATGTTTCTAGGATGATTCTCTCTGTCATTTTGAGTTTAGAGATCCTTGTGACTGTGATATCTGACACAATTACTAAAGGACTATTTTTTTTATGCTTTTGAATTGTTGTGACAGTGTTGCTAGGAGTGCTCATACTTAGTGGGTATATCCTTTTGTTGCCATGTTATTGAGATGGTCTTTGATTGTCTTCATCAGGCTTTTCATAATTACTACTAACATGTACATGATGATGTCACCGCCTTTCAAACAGTGACTGATCACTGAATGGGAATGCATTTTGTTATTTGAATCCATGATCTGACTGTTCTGGGATTCATGCTTCTAAGATCTCAATGTTTCCTTGACTCTTTGATCTATCTCTATTATGTTCCAAGGCTTTTGGGTTGTCACAGACTACTGTAGGCTACCTTCTGATATCTAAGACAATCATATTCATCTCCTATCTAGCACTTATACCTAGCCATGACAATATCCTTAGGTATTTGGACTATGGATGATCTTTATCTTTATTAAAAATTCGCTAACTTTTCATAGATACTATCATGTGTAGATCCAAAAAGTTCCCTTGCTATCATACATGATTCTTAGACTGCACCTGTGTCTGAAAGATGTTTCTAAATGCTCAAGACTGTTATCAATAGCCTATCATCATGTGGCATATTCTTCACCCTTCTATGATTGTCCTTTATTTGCTTACTATCATTTTCAAATGATGCTTTGTGATGCCCTCTTTTTGACTGAAAACCCTCATTATCGTATATGTATCAAACCTCTAATATAGTTGTCATGTTTGTGATTGTTCGAATGTCTTGAAGGTCTGAAATCAGAATGATTGGATCTCAAAGACTCTTCCCTTTACCTTGCATTGGCTTCTTCAAAAGTAAGTTTCATATTTGCAAGAATAATGTTATCCGCTTACAACAAATTACCTCTCTATAACAGAGACAAAGCTAATCAGGGGGATACATTAAACATGGAGATTAAAGTTTTATTCAAAATAAGAGCCATCACTAAAAAATGAGCTTGTGAATGCCTTTTGATCTTCATCAATATGCATAGTAACCTCACACTCACAAATCCAAAGAATGGTTCTTCAAAACTCTTAATTAGTGACAAAGCATTAAAAAAGAACGAACCTAGCTTCTTTGCCTTCCACATAAATGAGACATGAATCGTTGCTTGGTTGTGTAACATGCTATATTCCTCTTTATTCTCTTCTGATGCAACGTGGCCTAAATTGCTTAATCCTCTCCTCAAAATCTGTAATGTGCCCTATCAGGCAACAAACGCTGGTCTCATGCCCACATGGAAGAATTTTTCAATGAAAACATGATAGAATCCTTGAACTTCTCTCTTTTCCATTGCCTAAAGAGCAATAATTGTATTCTCTTTTATTTCTGATGCTCTGCAAAAAGGATTAGAAAATCTGTTTGATGGCAACACACACAAGAGCACAAGAAATAAACGTTAGTGTTAGCAACAAAAGATTATCCTAAACAAGCATATCAAGAGAGATATTAAGCATGAAATAGAAAGCATATAAACATAGAATAAAATAGCTAATCAAGATGTTCATAGTTGCTCCTCCCTTGTTCCTCTCCTCTCCAAGTCCCAAATGAGTGTAGCTCTCAGCTTTTAGCACTAGCCATGGATGCCATATGGAGATTCAAGATAGTTGAATATGATAAGCAAATGCTATGCAAGTGTAGATAGTGATGCTATGAGAAAGCTCTATGCTAATACCAGTATAACAACAATACTCTAAAATGCTTCTCCTTTTTGCTTGAGGAGAAGGGTTCTATTTATAGAAGAAATGGGGAAATGAAGGGTTAAGATTGAATGGTTTAATCAAGGGCCAAGTTTGAAAGTTGGGGATCCATGTGCACAATTGGCACCAATAAAATGGTGACAAGTGTCAACATAGGATTGGGTTGAGAGAAGAGGTTGGAGGCATTAAAGGCCTGAGAAGACCTCATGGTTATCTAGAAGCTAAGGGTCAAGTCCAAATTAAGATTACCCACTGGATTAAGAGTTAATCCAAGGATAAACCTTTGTGCAAATGTTTAAGAGATAATCATGGTCAAAGCATTAATGGCCTGATGAGACCTTTGGGTTGGGTAGAGGTTGAGTCAAAACAAATGTTTTAACCATGTGGGAGGGTTTGAGGTAACCATTAATGGTTATTGGAGACTTTGGGGATTAAGTGGTTGAAGGTTGAAAGCCTTCAATGGTTATCAAAGACTTTGAGTCATTTAGTGGTTGAAGGTTGAAAGCCTTTAATGGTTATCAAAGACTTTGAGGGTTTGAGAAGTGACTTCCCTCTTGCTTAGGAATGTGACAAAGTTTAGAGAAGGGGTTAGGTTATTTAGAAGTGATTAGAAAATTCTAGAAGGGGTTTAGGCATGCAAGTGGATTTTGTAGGAAAATGCAAATGGGAGAAATTTTGGTATTTTCAATTAAAATAAAATCATTTATTTCAATTAAATGGTGTAATTTGCATTTGGATAAATATTCAAATAAATATTAATTTATTTAAATGAGAAAAATGAAGATAAACCATTAAAGGCTTGAAGACTTTAAGGAAAACCATTAAAGTCTTAAGAAGACTATAGAAGGAAGCCATCAAGTTTGAAGACTTTAAAGCCATCAAGTTTGAATACTTTAAGGGAAACCATTAAAGGTTTCAAGTGGGTGATGATAAATAGGATTTTAAATAAATAATTTATTTAAAATAGTTGTGCAACTTGCTTTTGTAGGAAAATACAAGTGGGTGGAGGATAAAGGTGATTTAAATAAATTATTTATTTAAAATAATTGTGCAACTTGCTTTTGTAGGAAAATACAAGTGGGTAGAGGATAAAGGTGATTTAAATAAATGTTAATTTATTTAAATGTGAGAGGTGGGATTTTGGGAGATTTAAATAAATATTAATTTATTTAAATGTGAGAGAAGATTTAATTAAACAAATATGATTTATTTATTTAATTAATGGTCTGAATTTGGTTAAGTGAATTAAATCAAATAAATTGAATAATTTATTTAATTAATAGGAGAAGAGGGTTAAGATGAATTAATTAAATATTAATTTAATTAATTATTAATTGATGGTTAAATAATCAAATAAATACTAAGTATTCATTTAATTAAGTGGACAGATTTATGTGACTACAATTTCTTTTTCAATAATTCTTAAGACATCTAAGACTTGGACTTAAAGAATCAAAACTTTATAAAACCCCCCAAAGGCTCTTCTAGTTACTATTTTTACCAATATCTGGTAAAAATATCAACACTTGTACCAACCAAAATATGCAAACACTTGTGAATACATATACATATACATATAACATAATATAACTGAAAGCATCATTAACATTCCCCGGTCAGGGTCACACATTAACACAGTTTAAAATGATATCTCATCAAATCAATATAGCATCATCAACTTAACATGCTACTAAGCATTTAATCTCTTAAAAGAAATACAATAACACAAAATATGGTTTATTACTTTTAAATTAACCAACCAGATTAACATCACTTGTTACATTCCAACATTGATCACATCAACACCATAAATATGGTGACAACCCAAAACAAATCTAGTATCCAAATCAAAGAAACGGGACTCGGACTCGGCTCGGACTCGGCAAGGCCGACTCAAACTCGGACTCGAGACTCGGCTCCAGACTCAACTAGACTCAGGAAAGTGAAAAACACAAGAAATTTAGAGATTTGTAAAGATTTAAAACTTGTTTCAAACACCCTTTATTGAATACACCTTAAAGACACAAAAACATCATTAAACTCGGCTCATTTGATTACATACACAAGTATACATCAATCACATAAGCATAAACACAAATTGTAGCTGAAGAAAATAACAAACATAGATATATAAATATTGTCAAATGTATACAATATTACAAAACTCATGGAAAAAAAAATCCATGTCATCATATGATCATCATCAAATGTTTCATACAAATACCAAAGGTAAATAGTAAATACTAAATACAACTACAAGTGTACAAGCCTATGGCTTAGAGGGTCGTGCACCCTCTCGCCCTGGCCCCTTGCGAAGGCGTTTAAAGTAGGTCCTGGAAGATTCAGCAGCCATAGTCGCTCCTCGTGACACCATGCCATGCTAACCAACATAAAGAACAGCTGTGTCACTCTGAGTCTTAGTATTTCCTATCTCTGCTCGTGCTCTCTGCTCCTCCCCTGCCATGGCTACAGCCTCAGCCTCTATATCTACCTGGTCGATCCAATTAATGTCATCATCACTAAATACAGTTGTAGGAGTCCCAAGAGCTGTCTGATTCTCATTGGCCCACTCTGCTTCAAGATCAACCTCATCTAGAATGATAGGAGACATGTCAACTATTGCATTCTTTCTCATTCTCAGGCGGAGGTTGTAGTGAACAAAGACGAGATCATTCATCTTCTCCACAGATAATCTATTACGCCTCTTGGAGTGTATGTGCTCAAACATACTCCAATTGCGCTCACAACCTGATGCGCTGCATGGTTGGCTCAAGATGCGAATGGCCAACTTCTGAATATTTGGTGTCTCTGGGCCAAAAAAGTTCCACCAATGATCTGAGTTTGAAATGAGAAAAATAAATAAAATCAGTCTCACTCATGAACTCATTTAACAAGTTACAATATAGTATTGAATAAAACTAAAATTTAGCCTTATAATTTATTTTTACCTGACATCATAGTTGTCCTACCGTCTTTGGCGACAGGACGAGAGGTCTCCCCTTGTGCATCTGAGAACAACTGTAACTCTCGAAAAAGGTCTATCTGAGAAGTACCAGCAGGTCCCATCTTCTCCATGATTGCATATAGCCCATTAAGGACCTCCACATCAGCCTTGAAAGAAGGGATAAAATGGAATGTCGGATTCAGATAATAGGTTGCCGCATGGATGGGCCTATGAAGTTGATGATGCCATCTCCTATCAATGATCTCCCAAATGGGACCATACTTGCTCTCATTTCCTCCATAGACGAATCTGATGGCCTCCTTCGCCCTATCCATGCCCTCATATATATAGCCCATTGCGGGCTTATCTCCATCCGCAACTCACAACAAAACCACCAAGGGCTTAACAAACTGCAAAATTGAAAATATTGTGTAATTAAGAAAAATGAGCAAATAAGAGAATACATATAATAAGTTATAAAACATGAAGTTAAATTGTAGAATTTATAAAAAAATTACCTTCACTATCTCATCAGAAGGGACCCAAAAGCCTTGCTCATCAAAAATGCAGTCTGCCATATCTTTCCCTGCAGGGGTGGTAGCATAGGATGAGGAAGACCACTCCTCACCAACAATCATACGTCTCAAGGCAGACTTAGATCTAAGCATGGATTGCAATGTGAGGAAGTTCATGGCAAATCTTGTGATTCCTGGATGAGCTAACTCCTTCTGCTCTGTGTATTGTCTCATAAGAGCCAACACCCATGAATGATTATATACAAATTTGCAGACATTTCTTGCCCTTTCTACACATCTCTTGACCCATGGGATTTTTTCAATATCCTCCAACATGAGGTCAATGCAATGAGCAGCACATGGAGTCCAAACTATAGATGGGTGCCTCTCCATCAATAGTCTACTTGCAGCAACATACTTTGTTGCATTGTAAATTGTAATTAATGAAGGTACAAACTACAAGATAGTAATTAATTTGCAAACAAAATTAGTTTGTAATCAAAAGTTTACCCGCAACAACATAATTTGCTGCATTGTCGGTCACCACCTGTACCACGTTCTCCTCACCCACATCTTCAATCACCTCCTCTATCTGCTCACATAGGTAGGTGGCATTCTTGCAATGGGCGGAGGCATCAATGGACTTGATGAAAATGGTGCCCCTTGAAATAAAAAAATAAAGCTAGGTCAATGATCATTCAATAAACCATTAGATAAAAAATAAAAAATTAAAGACTATATGAAACTAAAATTAATCAATCACCTGCGGAAGTGTTGACGTGTATTTTGTACACTATCAAACACAGAATAAAATACCTAAAGGTACCTTATCCTCTCTTGAGTAAAGCCTCCGAATGCTGAAGATGTCGCGAAAAGGATCAATCGGGATGACTTCAAGGTTCTTGTATGTAGGGTCTCTACGAGTGGATAAGCTCTCTGTGGTATGATGTGATTTGCTGGAATCACAAGGGGACTTACATTTGATGATTGAACATCTGATCTTCTTTGAATATTGCTGGAACATAGGCTCTTGCTAGCTTTGATTTGAAAAAAAAGGAAAAAAGACGAGGGCGAGGAGAGAATCTAATCCTAATACTAAGGAATGTAGGAGCAATGATTGATCTTTGATGAAATTCTAACTAGGTATTGTTTTGACATCGCAGGACCATCTCCACAAGGCTAGTGCGATCTTCGAAGGAAAGCTTTATGATGTTCAAATCATCACTGCAGGCATAGACACCATCACGCTGATGCATATCAATGAAGAAGCGATAATTGAAGTTAGGCTTAAGCTGAACGATTCCAGTTGACTACGCAAGGCAAGTCTGCAATCAACAAACTGCTAGTAGTATGGATATACGAATTTCACCATCAATCAAGCACATTTCTTCCACTCATCTAATAACATGAAATCAAATATGAGAAGTATAAAGACCATGCAAATTGTCGAATCGACCCATAAATTTCACCATTTCTTCAATGAAGCTACAAGTCTTTTACAACAACATCCTGGCAACAATCTTTGCCTTCTCTCTCTACTCTACTCTACTCTAATTGCTATTCTATCAACTAGCTCCCTCTTTCTAACTACTCTCTATCTGTCTTCTAACTGCTTCCAACTATATTCTCCCTCCTTCTAATTGCCTTTACAAAATGAAATGTCAGGGCTTATATAATGCCCTCAATACAATTCGATGGCTTAGATCAATTCGAGATCAATGGCCAAGATTCAAAAATGAAAACCCTAATTAGGGTTTGTTACAACCATTACATAACATTTAATGCTTGACCAATGATAAAATTGTATTGCTTGGACACATATCCTCTCTAGAAAATTCCACCAATGGATAGCCGGGGTAGGTACATTGGAGTTTGTGCCACCTTCCATGAGTTAGGTACATTGAATCTGGAAATGCTGAGGTGGACCACACTGACTGGAGAAGTGATGACTGGGATGCCACCTCATCTGACACTTGTAACTTGGTAGATATTCAACTTGATGTTGTTGAGAAGCTATCTTTAATTAACTCTTCTGAAATTATCTACTTCTTCAACGAACCCTTTGCTCTGACTTCTTGTGTCCTTGATTTGCAGGATGATGATGTACCTCGCCTTGGAATGTTGGATTGGAAGAGGTCGCCCTTATCTTGATGATGCTAGATCGAAGAAGGTTGTCCTTGTCGATGCTAGGCTGGAGGAGGTCGCCCTTGTCCTTGCTTGATATTCTTGGAGGAGACCGTCCTTGATTTGGCTTGATTTTCCTTGAGGAGAGTCTTCCGACTTGTAGATCTTTTGAGCTTGGGAGTCGCCATCTTGATACCTACACAACATTTCACAATTAATAATATATATTGAAGTGTAGAAAGGAAGATTCAAGATTCTAATTTAGGAAACTTCATGATAAATCTTGAATTATCATTTCCTAATTTAGGATCTTCAAAGCAAAATTTAAATCTTCAAAAATGGTGCCAAGGTGATTACGCCATACCTCCACTTGGGAATTAATTCTAAAAAATGATGCAAAAATAGGAGAATTCGCTAAGCAAAATATAGATCAAAGCTCTCCCTTGGATAAAATGCGCCTTCTTTAGCTTGGAAAAGAACTCCACCTTCCTCTTCAAAAATCTGGAAATTCGCCTTCAAAAATCTTCAAAACATCTGGAATTTATCCTCCAATCTAGCAAGAAATACGCCTCTCCAATAGCCTTCAAGATGAATTTCGCCCTCCTTAGTCTCCACACTTGGTAGAAATTCGCTCCACTCCTCTGGATTTCGCACTTCCTTCCTTGCTTCTCCAAATCGCACTTGAAACAATGAGTGAATGATTTGAATAATGAAAAACACACCCCAAATATATAGAGCGCTCACCATTTCACCTCCCCATAGGCCAACTTGATGAAAATAGGCCAAAAAATAAATAAAACTAAAAAGGAAGAGGCCGACTTAATTAAGTGATAAAAAATGATACCTCAAGCGCTCTTCTTTTTAAATTTTAATTTAATAATAATTAATTTTGAAATGCCTCAATTAATAATAAAAAACGATTTTCCAAGGCTCAAAATTAATTATTAAATGCTATGCGCTTTTCATTAAATGCCAATTTAATTAAAAAAAAATTTAAAATATTTCGAAGTTTTTGGGCGAACTTGGCATCTAGTGTGATTTGCTAAAATAAGGCAAAAAATAATGAATGTTGATAACTTCGCTCTGGTCCCTTGGAGAGGGACAGGAGCGCTCCTGCATTTTTGTCCTCCATCCTTCATTTTTTACGTTCAAAACCTCATCCTTGACATTCAAAATGGCATTTTATCTGGAACTTTAAGTTCAATTCATGTTATCTTTGGAAGGAGCTTGCCTTAAGGCATTTTCGCCCTGGTCCCTTAGTGAGGGACAGGAGCGACTTTTGGTTCATTGCACAAACTCTTGATCATATCAACCTCGAATTACTTTCTAGACGTAGAACATCACTCCCCACTTCATCTTGAGTCCTGGCAACAAGAAATAGCATTTCAAAATGTTAGGCACTTAGGCGTTTTGAAGATTTCGCTCTGGTCCCTTGGAGAGGGACAGGAGCGCCCTAGCCAATTTTCATCGAATTTTGTGGTCCTTGCAACTCCATTCTTTTTTGAAGCACTTTAAATATCATTCCAAACTTGTGCCTTGGCCTGGACTCGTCCCAATTTGGAGAGGAAGGCTGGCTAATGTGTTTTTCGCCCTGGTCCCTTGGAGAGGGACAAGAGCGATTTTGCAACTATGAGCTTGTGTTTTGCTAGCCTTCGAAATTATCTTCATTGTACCAATCACGCCCCTTTTCATTCATTTCAAACATAAAACTTGCTTTGCCTTTGCGAGAGATTGGCCTTGTGAGAAAATCGCTCTGGTTCCTTGGTGAGGGACAGGAGCGCCTATTATCTTTTGGGTTGATTTTCTCCTTCGTGGCCCACTCAAGTTATATTCAACACACAGATCATGTTTTCCTTGATCTCTTCAAATCATAAAATCATCTTGATCCTGCAAGAACAGTACAAATTTGAAATTCAAGCTCCGGTCCTTCAGTGAGGGACAGGAGCGAATTTTGTCTTCTAGGCCAAAATACTTCACTTTTCATCTCGAAATTCCTTTGCTAGGGAAGATTTCACCTTACTTCATGCTATGAATAAAAGTTAATGTCCAAAAAAGGTCTAAAAATTGTGCACATAAAGAAAAGCGCTCTGGTCCTTCAGTGAGGGACAGGAGCGAATTTGACCTTCTAGGCAAAAACTTCATCATTTCATTGTCTTGTCTGGATGCTCTATCATGCTCATTTCGTCCTTCACCATGCCTTTGATGTTCCAATTTGACCAAACAAGGTCAGGAATGACTCAAATAAGCATTTTCGCCCTGGACCCTTGGTGAGGGACAGGAGCGCTTCGTCTTGGTCCCTTGGAGAGTGACAGGAGCGAAATTCGCTCTGGATCCTTAGTGAAGGACAAGAGCGAAATTTGACTTTTTGAACTCTCTATCAGGATAATTTTTATGGAATATAACACTTAAGTATAAGAAAGATTATACTTTAAGTTATATTCCATATATACTTTCAGGATGTTTGAGAGTGGTTTCAGACCTCCAGGAGTTATATTGCGAAATCTAGTTTTTGGAGGTTTTTCAGTTTCCGGACTTAGTCAAATTCAGGATCAGGACTTTCAGACTTAGCCAAATTTCAGGATCAGGCATCACTCAAGCCAGACTTGCTATCCTATTGATCTCCCCGACAACACTCAAAATGCAAAGGCTAACTAACAAAACCCTAAAAGACCCAGAAAAACAAACCCTAAAAAGCAAAAGCAAGGGTCCCCATTTGCAATGGGGCGATGTGTGAAATGGTCACAACAGGAAGAAACAAGAAAATTAAGGAGAGTTCTATTTCTCCTATCTGTCCAACCATCAGTCATGATGGTGCAACCTTTAGTGCTCCATATCTGGCGTTGTTAATCTAAATCCTTCTTCACATCATCCACCATTTGAGAAAAAATGGGTTCCCTCAAATCACTCTCACTAGGGGCTTTGAACCCTGCCCCGCATATGGTAATGGCATCAACCATTTGTTGCCAATAAGGAGACTTGTCACAAAGAAACTCAATAAGATAAGTTAAGTATAAAAAATCAATGAGATAAGTTAAGTATAAAAATTAAAACAATCAAAGTTATCAAACATAAAAGTTAGTAAAACATTCACCTGGCTACAAAGAATGGAATACAGTTGTAGCTCCAAAACCTGCCAACTGCCATTTTAGCAGCATCATGGACCTCCTTGTTCCAACCCATGCCCTCAAGCGACGGTTGGGACACAGGAGTAGTGTGAGGCACAAAGAAGGAATCCAGCCTAGATTTACGAATCCTAGGCCCAATGGTAGCACTCCCACTACAACTACTAGCGCTAGGAGCATGAGAAGTGGTGGTGGCACTGCCACTTATAGAAGCAGAAGCAGAAACGGAAGCACCAGCAGTAGCAAACTGAGTGGGACGATATGGAGGTAAGGAAGAAGGGCCTCCAACACAACCTAACTGTGTCCCTCTTCCTAAAACTGTCTCTCTCCCAATGGCCGCTCAATCTTCCTTTTGTTTCTTTTTCCTTTCAATCTCCTCAACCATTACATAACATTCACATACGGCCTCAAGGATTGCTTTTAGGCATGGATCGGCATCATGTCCACGCACACTAGCAATATGGTATTTCAGCCTATATATACCTCCATGAAATATTGTTTTGCAAAACATACATTTTGTTTGCCCCTTTCCTTGCCCTGGAAAATCCTCATGATATTTCCAAGCAAGGTCCTTTCTAATGGGGGGTCTAGACGCTGAAGTAGATATTTTAGGATAGTTTTGTGAAACTTGAAGTTGAGGCAAATAATAAAGTGAAGTTTGCTGCAATAAAACATTACAAATACAAAATAAAATTAATACATATTACATACATTAAAAAAAACTAAAGTAGGGTTTGTCAAACCCTACTTTTAAAAAAAAGAAATTTACAAACCCTACATAGTACAACACTACAACTACATACTACATGCTACATACAAACATACAAAAGATTTTGAAAGAAAATGTAAAACTTTCAAAAAAAATGAATAGAAAATGGAATTTTTGCATACAAGAAACAAACTAATCTTCAAAAAAGCAATCGTACCTCTTACAACAAGCTTGAAATGAGCTGCAAAGTCTTCCTATCCAACTCTTGATGCACCAAATCGAAACACAATGCAGCTCCAATGTGACAAATTGAAGAAAACTTGAGCTTCCTCCTTGCTGGTTTTTCTTCTATGCACCCTTGTTTTTCTTCCCAACTCACTTTACTCCTCCTTTTTTTGCAAGTGAATGAAATGAAAGTCACTTTTAGGGATAGAAGATAATTATAAAAAAAAAACAGACTTAAAAAACATTGCAAAATAAAAAAAATTTGTGTTTTTCTTTGGCTTGACGTCAGCCGAGTCTGGGGCTCGGGACTCGCCAACTTTGGCGAGTTTGGGCCAAACTCGCCAACTCGGCGAGTCTGAGTCCAAGCCCCTGGGACTCGTCGGGCCTGACTCGTACTCGGACTCGCCGAGTCTGGGTGAGTCCCGTTTCTATGATCCAAATAGATATGCAGTAAACAAATAGAGAAATGTTCCTCACAACCATACATAGAAGTAAGCATGCATCCCAATGCAGTAGCATAATCATGATTATCATGAAGCAATCCAGGAACATCATTGGGCCAACACAAATATAGAACATATATCCAATCACAACATAAGCTAGGCGCTCAAGGCCTTACACTAAAATCAAATCCAGCATCCAGAGTAATAGTAAAGGACCACATAAAGGTTAACACCCAAAAAGCAAATGGCACAAGCATAGGCTCATAGCCAAATCCACATCAAGGAGAAGAAATACATAAGAGAAACTGGAGAGGCATTAACATTCCATTGAGAAGCAATGTAGTTGGCATGTTTGTGTTATTGGACCCTCCTAAGTTGTGTAGAATGACAGTGGTAGGAACTTGTTCCTTAAGGAGGGTAGTGCCGAAATCACTTTGTAATATGGCACTCTTTTGAGATAACAAGAGAAAATAATTATTAGGATATGCAACAATGAGACATGCAAATGTTTCCATTGCCTTAGGGTCTCATTGCATTTCTCAAATTTCTTCTGATGTTAGTTCTCAAATGTTTTCTACAAAAAGCCTAGCATCTAAAGAAGGTGGTTATGGAGTTTCAAATCCACTTGTTGTGAATAATTGC
This sequence comes from Cryptomeria japonica, assembly GCF_030272615.1. Taxonomy (NCBI): domain Eukaryota; kingdom Viridiplantae; phylum Streptophyta; class Pinopsida; order Cupressales; family Cupressaceae; genus Cryptomeria; species Cryptomeria japonica. Next base: position 476,858,421 of record NC_081414.1, on the reverse strand, counting down.
GAAGACACACCATACTCATGTTGAGCAGGACCAATGGGTACGTTATAGTTTGGTTCAATTTGGTGAGACTCCGTGAGTTTCTTGTATTGAGACCTTGTAACTAACATACAAAAAGATCAAGACCTAGTCGGGTTAAGTATATGTAATGGTAATGGGTTAGTGTTTTTAGGCTTTGGACAAGGGGATGTTATTTGATCTATTTTGGATAGCTTTGCTTGATATGTGATGTTGGTTGGGTATAACCAAAATGGACAAGGTTAACCTAGATCTCCAAATGATGAGGGTTGAGAATGGGATTCCTTACTTGGACTACCCTTGTGAATCAAAGCAAACAAATAAGGAGTAAAATCCATCAACTCAAGAGTAGCCAAGACTCCTAAGCCAATACATCCACTAGTGATAAAAGGATAACTTGACTCTACTTGAAATATGGAAAATCCGAAGTGAAGAAACAATCTAGAGTTAAAGTGAAGAAACAATCTAGAGTTAAAACATGAGAGATGTAAATTGAACTGACAATTTTCGTTGTTCGGATGATAAACTAATATTACTGATATGGTGGTTGCTAAAGGTTCTATTTTTCTCCAAGCCTGATCTATGGATAATAGTTCAAAAATCCAATGTGTGGGATGAAATGATTAGTGATTGCTAAAGTTGAGGTCTTCTAGATCTATCTCAGGTATGTTGTGTAAAGGTTTGAAGGTCTGATTGTTTGTTAGGGCCTTGGAAACTCAAAAGATAGTCACTGGTCAAAAGCGCCACAAAAATTTCAGAAGCACAATAGATTGACTCAAAAGCATAGTAGAATAGGTCAATTGCACATGGTAATGTCTCAAAAGCGCAATTTTGTTAGTGAGTTATGCAAGATAATAGGTCAAAAGTTCAATTATGCAAGTCAATAACTCAAATGCACCACTATGTGCATCAATGTGCTGAAGGATAACAATAGTGCAAAAAAATAGTTGAAAAGCATAGCAGGGTAGGTCAAACGTGCAACAAATAAATCAATTATGCAATAGATTGGGTAAAATGTGTAGCAAACTAAATATGTTGAAGGATAACTAGGATAACTCAAATAGAAAATCAAGATTTTGCTATGGAATATGAACACTACAAGTCAATGGCAGAATTATGTTTGTTAGAGAGTTATATATAGATTAATGTTGTCGGACTTCGTTTTAAAGTTGGAAAGACATATCCATAGCACAATTCTAATGATCGAAAACGTAGCTTTGTGACTCAGATGTGCACTAAAATAGATCAAAATGATTCTTTGTTTATTTGAAACGATTTTCTATAGTTTTGCTTGTTTTGGACAATTTTTTTTGTGTATGATGAAATGTGAATTGTGAAGACAGTAACAATAACAATCAAGATACCAAAAACACATACAATAAACAACTCAATTAACAATGAAATAAGAATCCTAACCTTCACATGACTCCATATTGTTTCATTGTTCTTCAATATGTTTTGAAGTGTTTTTGATTAAAAAGCAATGTTGACTAGGGCACCAATCCTTTAACATAGTTAGAGACTATCAACAACATAAAAACGACAAAAACAACAAAAAAATGTCAGATAGGCAAACAAGGGAGCGGTAGGCAAACCAGGGAGCCTACAAGACCAAAACAAAACAAACTCGAATCAAGTAGGATAGAAACATCTGAGCCTTGACTAGGGGAGGTTTGGTGAAGGGGGAGGACCTCCCCTTCTGCCTACGGTGAACTACTGTCCAAGCAATACAATCATTAGGATCATCGAGGGAAAGATCATTAGAAGGAGGTCAGCAAGAATATGAATAGTAGAAATATCAACAGGTTGTAGAGGAGATGCAGGAGAATGAACAAGTACTGCGATAGGGCCATCTCTAGTAGCTTCTGAAGGTTGCAACGAATCAACAGTAGGTTAATATGCTTTGAAGTGTTAATATGTGGGTTGCTCTCACAATTAACATAAACTAAATTACACAATAATTGCTATGAATTCACTATGATAATAAAAGCTCAAAAATTGTGGATGATTAAAGAATTAGATAAAGATTGTATTTATAGATCTTATCTAATATCAATCAATGGTTAAAATTGATTAAACATATCAATGGATGTGAATGTTTGAAAGAACATGAAGGCTAAAATTAGAGAATGAATTGATTGCATAATTGAATTAACCAATTGAGAGAGTTAGAAGACTAAATTAATTCAAGTGTGAAATTGATTCAAATAAACAATCAAAAAAGTGTGATTGCGAGTTTAATTGATGAGAGAAATGCATAAAAAATTAAATAAAGAATTAAATAAAAAAATTGTTTGATTCATGTGTAAAGTTCTAAAGATAGAATAATATATAAAATATTATGAGATAATTTTTTTAATTGTAAAAAATAATTAACTAATTGAATTATTTAAATTATTTAATAATAGTGAACTACAAGAATAAATTGATAACATAAAGAATTAAAAAAAAAAAAATTAGTCCACATGCACAATTTTGTAAATTAATTAAACTAGCATACCTATCTTTAGAGGAATATAGGTAAAATACCTTGAAAGATATCATATTTATTCATTATTTCACTTAAAAATTTATTCTATTGTTATATTATAGCTAATATTAAATTATTATTATATTATGATATTGTAATTAATATTAAATTAATAGTAATATATGATTATATTATTATGTTTTAATATATTATTATTTTTATATTACCGAAGGCATATTAACCAAAATGAAAAATTCAAATATTTAGTTTTAAAAAATAAATTGAATATTATTTTATTTGAAGTGTATCTTCCACAACAATTCCAATTCAATTACAATTGGATAATTGAAGAATTTTTTTATTCAAACTGATGTCAACCTGCCACGTCTCACTATAACGACTATGAAGATTTGAATGTCTAATACAAGAACAATTCATATTAGCATGTTACAAGTTGAATTTAGTCTATCACCCAAAATGAAAAATTCAAATATTTAATTTTAAAAAATAAATTGAATATTATTTTATTGAAGTGTAACTTCAATGACAATTCCAATTCAATTACAATTGGATAATTAAAAAAACTTTGTATTCAAACTAATGTCAACTTGCCACATCTCACTATAACGATTGTTAAGATTTAAATGTCTAATACAAGAACAATTCATATTAGCAAGTTACAAGTCGAATTTAGTGAACCTCATTTATAGTTCATTTCGTTCATATGAATAGTCAATGACTCTAAGCATTTAGATTGTTTCAAATTTCTCATGCAAATTTTAATTAAAAAATTAAAAGTAAAAATAGTAAAACTAACTGTAATTATGACGTGTGTCAATTTTAATCATGAAAAAAATTATTGACGGATATGTGAGTATAATACACATCTCGCTGTAATAATCAAATTTATTTAGTTAATATAGAAGAAAAGAATAACTTTAATGAATTGATCAAATAACTAAAATTATTTAATTAATGTAAAGAAAAAAAAACTAATTGAAAAATTAATTAAATAGTTAAAATTATTTAATGTGAATGAAAAGAAAATTTTAAATTAATTAAATAATTAAAAATTATATGTTGGAATCATGGCTTGATTGATGAGAGCTTCCAATGGTATGCACGAGATCATGAGGTCCAATGTCCCCCACCCCATGTAGTTCCGAAAGATGTTGCACCAATGTCATCGATCACGTTATAAAGCTTACGCACTACAATTTATAAAGGTGGCTACCCAATTTCTACAATCTAATTAAATAATAATAATTAACATGAAAGAAAAATTTGAATTAAATAATCAAAGAAAAAATGATGTAGTTAGACAAGAATGTGTTAATCATTTATTAAGTGTACAATTTGCTCTTCTTTAAGACTATATTTATAGGGTTGCTTTAAAGGACATTGTAAATTGAAGAATTAATTAAATAATTAAAATTATTTAATTAATCTAGATGAAAAGAGAATTTTGAAATTTTTGAATTAATTAAATAATTAAAATCTTTTTATTGTAGATGAAAAGAGGAGAATCTTAGCTTTATTAAATAAATAAAATTGTTTGATGTAGATAGAAGAAACGATCAAGTGAATAAATAGAAATGCATTAGTCATTTTTAAGTGTATAATTATGACATTTAATATCTATTAAAATTTTGGAATAATATTTCCTATTACGGTTAATAAGATTGGTTCATTTTACGATGGTTCATACTCAATACTTTCAAAGGCAACAATTTGCCTTAGCCTATTTGCCCATATGCTTAAATACATCAAGTAAAGGTCTTCGCATTATTGCAATAGGTTTCTTAGACTCCCAAGCATACAAAACTACATGCAAACCAAATCACTCAATGCCCCCTTTCACAAACATTTGATTAAAAAAAGAGTGCATGCTCTTTTTTGGGCGATGCAAGATTTGCTTGACCCTATGATGCTCTAGCATCAATATGTACACAAATTCATGTCATCCAGCAAAGTATTCATTATATATGCTGCATAAAAGATAGGAGTTTATAGCAGGGAAGATTGTAAACAAGTTTTGTCTCTCAATAATAAGAGTTGGAATTTCAAAATGATAATAACTATTTTAGTGCAAACGTACCAACCATTAGCAAGAGCAGCCTTTTGAGGAACATTAATGAAATTAGAACACAATTAGCTAGGCATTAAAGGAAAAAGAGAGACCCAAACTCATCCTAATAATTAAAAAAACTTAATTAAGGTCGTTGACTTGCCTATTTTTACCTCCAAGCTATATCTTTTGGAAGAGATAATTGAATCAACTACAAGAGAATGGCATTACTCAAAATTAACACTCAAAATCCCATGCCCTGCAGGTTCGTGTCATCAGGTGTCTCTATATAGCTAAGTCACAGGATACGGCGATTTTCATGGATGAGGTTCGAATTTAATCGAATTTCAAACTTCTATAAAAAAAATCGAATTTAATCAAATTTCAAACTTCTATAAAAAAAATCGAATTTAATCGAATTTCCTCTATAAAGCACTGCTATCCGCCTCTAAACACAACTCAGCTGGTCGTGGGTATTCTTTGTATATGTTTTGTATCTATTGGGTCATGGGTGTCTGCAACTGCTGGGTCGCCCTTGGATTTTCTCCAACAAGGGTCGCTATTCTGATAATTTATTAGAAGTATACATATATTTAAAAATAAACAAAATTATAGAAGGCGAATTTTATCCAATTTTTTTTTCGAATTTTTCCCTTGTCGAATTTCATCCGAATTTCATGGCTGTCGAATTCAAATTCGAATTCGAACCTTGTGACTTAGCTATATAGAGACTCACAAGAAACTAAAGCATGCTAAACGTTAGGAAAAAGAAGTTTGCACTTGTTACAAGAAAGAAGCAGCAAAAGGAGCAAAGGGCCAACTTACAAAAGACCCCTGAAACTGCAATGGCTGCCATTCAAAGTAAAGAAAATGAAATAAGCACACCACAAAATTTTGCAGGATCCTCAACATAGGGTTCCATCTAACTGTCTCTCTACCTCTAATTATTTACAAGTTAACTTCTGACTTGTGGAACCGAAGTTTCGACACGAACTTTATGTTCTGAGGCATAGTTAAAAGGAACATATAGATCACCTCTATCTCACTTACCAATGGGATACAAACGTATAAATTCAGGAATACAATCTTCAAAGATTGCTTTCATTTCTCTAGATTATGTGCAGCACCTTGAAAATAATTTGACAACCCCTCATGCTCCAAAACCTCAAACAGGATCTGTTCAGAGACAAAAAGGTATGCCTGCGACCATGAATAAATATCTGTGAAACAAGGCAGAAACATAATTGGCAATGAATACATGGTAACAAAACATCTTGAAAATCAATATGCTTATGATAGATGTCAGATAAAGGAAATCATAGATGAGATTTCACACTCAAGTTTCACATTTCAAACAATCGCACTATAAACACATTTGACATTTTTGAAATTATAAAACATTTAAATGGGATCAGAAGTCCTTAAAAAGTGATTTCTTAGAGCACCTTTGAGTAATCTGGGAGTAATTAAGAAAAGGAATGTGGATGCTTAGTTCCCTAACTTGTACTTCTATTAAGTAATATAAGATGCATGAATTCAAGAAGTTTCTGCAAATATGTGCTTCCAACAGAATCCCAAGTCTAGAGAACCAGTGCTTCAGTCATTGTTAGAAATTCCAAAAGTAGTATGAAACAACATTTTGTTCAAAAAATACATTGTAGCACAAAAATATATACTGCCAACAAGACAATGTGGCTAAAGAGTAGATAATACAAAACAACCACAAAGTTGCTTACCTTTAATTGCTCTCGTCAAAGGAAGCCACTATATTAGCCACTGAAACAAATAAATCTTTCAAAATATTTGATTGGCATGTTTTCCAAAGCCTGTAGGACATTTGCTTTAGTGATTATTGTTTTCCAGTCAGCCCCATAAACTTTTGAAATACTTGTTCGTAATAATGCCGTTGCTGCTTACAGGGGAAAAACAGATACTAGTTAATATTTTTTAATAAGCCTACTGATCCTATAAAAATCAAAGAAAACAGTGTAGAATCATAAATTACCACTTTAGACACTGAAGGCACAACTCTCTTGAATGCTTGCTCAAAGTGTGATAAATTAACCACCAAAGCATACTTCCTAACATCTGAATCAGCCTCCACTGCTGCTGCAATTTTCTCTTGCAATGCACACATGCAAGCTTCATTAACCTGAAAAAATGAAGCATCGTCACAGTACTGTAAGTATACATACTACCATACTAGTACTACATAACAAATAATAGAATATATTGTGTGGCCAACACCCATAAAACTCACTAGAGCGGCAAGATCAGCACCACTGAAGTTCTCACAAGACTGACTATGACCAATGTAATTAAGGTCAACCTCTGCAGAAAGAGGTCGCTTTCGAGTAAGGGTCTTCAATATTGAAACTCTTCCCTCTGCATCTGGTATCGGAACATAAAGTAGCTTTCCAAACCGTCCTGGCCGTAAAACTGCTGGATCCATTACTTCTGGACTGCAATTAGTAGATAAGAAAAATAAAAAGTGACAGCTTAATGCCTAGAAAATTAGAAACAATAGTAACTCAAATCATAAACATTGGAAAAATATATTTCCATCACAAATGATATGTACCGATTTGTTGCTCCAATTACAAAAACACCCTTGCGCTTTTCTGATCCATCCATCTCTATGAGAAGCTGCATTTCAGCCAATAAGAAAAATAGCAACATAACTAATCCAGTAAATTGTTAAAATAATACTAAAATAGGGTTCTCTGATTGGAACCTCCAGCATTTAAAGTATTGTGTCAGTATCACCTAATGTCAGTTTACAATAAAGGGCTAGAAGAATTCTAAGATACATAAGCACTGCAAGGACATGGCTGTCCAAAAACTCCAGGCTTTTGGAAGAGGCGGGTTCCCATGGAACAATGCTTTTTTAATGCTAATTTTGTTTCTTTTTATGTGTTTTTTTTTTTAATCAATGCTTCTTTATTCTAAATTATAATTTAGTTTTTTATTTTTATTTCTAAAATTACATGTTTATCTTTTAATAGATTCTTTAAGACAATATTGGAATTACATATTTTTCATATTGTTCAGTAAAAAAATGAAACACCAAGAATTTGACCACAAGCAAAAAAAAGAATTGGTCACAAGCCAATTTGACCAACCCACAAGGTTGGAGTTCAAAAGAAAATGCCAAAAGCAACCTTGCAAACCACAGGTTTAGATTCCAAGAACAAAAGCCAAAAACAATCTTCCAAACCATAAATTACCAGACAATTTGATTCCACTTCTCACATACCTACCATGCACATGCATGATAAATATGCAATATTTACATACTGAATATAAAATTAGAATAGGTGAGTATGAATGAATAGAGCAATAGGTTACCTATGAGTGGATCAAGGAACATGTTTGATAAGGCATGTCCCATCAAGGTGCTAACTCACATCTCTTGGTAGCAACTATTAATATTTTAAATTAATTAGTAATTAAATTCATAACAATGGGTGAACAATATGGGACTTGAAAGTTAAAAACATGTCTGAAAAATGACAAGAGATGTGAATAATCAGAATCATTTAATGAAACACATCTTTATAAACAGCCATGTTCGATGTAATGTTCCCAGACTGTTCAACGACTGGCCATATGGTGGTGCACCAGCAAGGCCGTACAGAGTGAAGTGCAGGGGCTGCCGTACAGTAAAGAGGTCGTACGGTGGTGGTGTGAGGACAGAGTGACCGTACGGTGTAGAGGGGTCGTACGATGGGTGGCGGTGAAAGGCCGTACGGTGGAGAGGGCCGTACGGGGGGTGGCAATGAAAGTTCGTATGGTGGAGAGGGTCGTACGGTGGGTGGCGGTGAAGGGTCATACGGTGGAGAGGATTGAGCGGCCGTACGGTAATGTGGAGTGAAGGGTCGTACGGTGGAGAGGCCGCACGGGAATGTGGGTTGGAGTGATGTACGGTGGGATGAGAGGTATGGTGAGGTAAGGGGTGTACGGTGGAGGTATGATGTACGGTGGCAATGTGAGGTACTCCAATGAGTGCGCGATGAAAGGTTGACCTTCTGCAAACAATAAATTCTGAATATTTGGAATTTCTTGAGTATGTATTAACAGATATGCAACTGGAGAGATAAACAATGATGAGATTCAAGATTTGCCAAATCTGGAATGAGTACACATAAACAGAATAGGGTGAGGGGGAAATCCCACCGAAACTGCACAAACCAAATAGGGAGGGTCTTTCACCTCCGAAATGGCGGTAACCAGAACTCCAACAGGAATTCGCACAAGACAGAAAAATATCAAAATTCGCATGCCTACAACAATGATTAACACGGCCATATATATGGGCTCCGAGAAACTTCCCGAAGGATTACAAACGGGCCGACACGACCAACCAAAACTTGTCTAATCTAATTAAATAAAAGGGCCCGAAAGATTTGTTATTAAATTTGGGGCCTTACAACAAAATAATTAGATTTATTATATAATTATATCGGGGACATCACAGTCCTCCCAGGCCAAAAATTGCTTGCCCTCAAGCAATTGCAGACTTGGATGTTCAAAAATTTGCTCGCCTTCCCAGGTGGCATCCTCGATGGGTAGATTTTTCCAGCATATAAGAAACTCTTTGACTGTGCGTGTTCTCAACCTCTTTTCTCTCACATTGATGATCTCCGCGGACTCCAGAATTAGTTTCCCTTCTTCATCGATGGGTGGCAGATCCCTGGACACTGTGACGCGCTGCCTGACAGCCTTCTTCAAACATGATACGTGAAAAACATTGTGAATCCGACTCCCCTCAGGAAGCTCCAATTCATAGGCAACTTCACCCACTCTCTGAACCACCCTGTAAGGTCCATAGAAACGCAGCTTCAACTTCTCCTTACCACTTGTCTTCAAAGAGGATTGTCTGTATGGTTGAAGTCGGAGGTAAACCAGATGACCAACCTCAAAATTCCGCTCAATCTGGTGTCGGTCAGCATACATCTTTTGCTGGTTCTGAGCCCTCTGTAGGTTGTCTTTGAGAGACGTCAAGATGTCTAAACTCTCCTGAAGCCAATCTTTGGCCATCGGTGCATGACTGTCTCCCAATGCCAGGTCAACAAATGAAGACGGTTCATAACCGTACAGTGCTTTGAAAGGTGGCATGCCTATCGACATGTGATAAGTGGTGTTGTAACAGTGTTCACCCAAATGTAACCAGCAAACCCAAGCCTTCTGTTGTGCTGAGACGCAGTTCGTGAGATAACCCTCCAGCCATTTGTTCACAATCTCGATCTGTCTACGGATGGTAGCTCGTGCTGGGCGACAGCTCGGTTCCGGCCAACCGAAATAACTCCATCCAGAAGGTACTCAGAAAACGGCTATCCCTGTCACTAACTATGTTTCGCGGTAAACCATGTAGGCGGAACACCTCACGAAAGAACAACTCGGGTACTTGGATTGCTCGATATCCTGTGGGGATGGCAAAAAAATGTGCATACTTGGTCAATCGGTCAACTATGACAAAAATGCAATCCTTTCCTTGTACTCTGGGGAGTCCTGTAATGAAATCCATCGAGATGCTATCCCATTTCTGGTCGAGAATTGGCAGTGGTTGCAGCAGTCCGACGGGTAGGTTATGCTCAGATTTGTTCTGCTAACAGGTGGAGCATTCCCGCACATACTGCAGGACGTCGTCCTTAAGCCCCTTCCAGGAAAACCTTTCACGGATCTGTCTGTAGGTTTTCAAGTATCCCGGGTGTCTAGCCAAGGGAGAGTCGTGCAATTCCTTCAGAACCTTTTCCTTCATCTTGGATTCGGGTACCAGATAAATTTTGTCCTTGTAATAAATGATGTCGTCAACCACCTTGTATCGGTCATCCTGCACTTGACCATCCATCAGTTCGCAGGCAAAAGTGTTTTTAGAGTATTCAACCAACAGGTATTCCTTCCAGTCCACCGAAATCTGAGATAAAGAACATATGGCAGGTCTTCTTGACAGGGCATCAACGACCACGTTATTCTTTCCCTTCACATATTCAATGTCGAAATCAAATGCCTAGACTTGGCTCACCCATTTCTATTGCCGTTCATTCAGATCTCTCTGCTCCAAGAAGTATCGCAAGCTGTTGTGGTCCATTCGCACAACAAACTTTGCTCCGACGAGGTATTGCCGAAACTTTGTCAGTGCGTGTATGATGGTGAGCATCTCCTTGTCGTAGAAGGAATATAACCGCTCAACTCCTGAGAGCTTCCGGCGCTCGAACGCAATGGGGTGACGGTCTTGCATCAACACCGCTCCAATGCCTTCACCCAAGGCATCACACTCGAGGATGAAAGGGCGAGTGAAGTCTGGTAGTGCCAAAACCGGACACGTACTCATAACTTCTTTTAATTTGTCTAAGGTCTGTTGCGCCTGCGCATTCCAATGGAAGGATCCTTTCTTTGTCAGATCTGTTAGTGGTGTCCCAAGCTGTGAAAATCCTTTCACAAACCTTCTATAATAACTACACAAACCAAAAAATCCGTGCAGCTCCGAGAGAGTCTTGGGTGGAGGCCAATCCAAAATGGCTTGAATCTTCTCCTAGTGAAATTGTACCCCCTGGGCGCTAATGACGTGACCCAAGTACAGGACCTCGATCATTCCAAATTCACATTTGGACCTTTTGGCATACAGTGATTGTGATTCCATAATCCCCAATACTTCATCCAAATGCCCCATATGTTCCTTCCAGGTCTTGTTGTAGATGAGTATGTCATCGAAGAATACCAATAGGAACTTACGCAGTTGCTTGTTGAAGATGTGGTTCATGCAGGACTGAAAAGTGGCCGGAGCATTGGTTAATCCAAACGGCATGACCAAGAACTCATAGTGTCCGTAATGGCAACGAAAGGCCGTCTTTTCCACATCTTGCTCCCTCATTCGAATCTGATGGTAGCCGGAATGAAGATCAATCTTGGAGAAATAGATTGTGCCATGTAGTTCGTCCAATAACTCATCGATCCTGGGAATGGGGTACCTATTTTTGATCGTCTTCTTGTTTAGTGCACGATAATCGACACACATTCTGAGAGTCCCGTCCTCCTTCTTCACCAGTACCACCGAGGAAGCAAAGGGGCTAGAACTGGGCCGGATCCATCCCTTATCGAGAAGTTCCTGGATCGTTTTCTCTATCTCATCTTCGAACTTCTTCGGGTGGGGATAGGGTGTGGTGATAACGGGTTTTTCTCCCTCCTCCAACTCAATGATGTGCTCAAACCCTCGATGTGGGGGTATACCAGGTGGAATATCAACAAAGACCAAACTATGCTCATCCAGAACCAACTGAAGTTCCCCATCCTGATAGTACGTCGGTTGCCCTTTCATAGGTTTTGTTGAGATCAAGCAATGTGTTGCCCAAACTACTTCATCATGTCTGAAGATGGCTTCCATCCTTTTGGCGGAAATCTCCCTCGGGCTGCCATTCGACATTCCCCTGAGAACTACCTTCCTGCCATCCACCTCGAATGAGAACTCCATCCTTTTGAAGCTCTGTGTGTACTGGTCGAGGGTCTCCATCCATTGAATGCTCAATATGACATCCGTGTCATCCAGATCCACAACAAAGAAATCATCGGTCACCATGTAATTTCCCATAGTGATACTCAGTTGCGGAACCAGGTGAGTGCATGATAGGAGATTGCCTCCTGCCACCTTGACATCGAACCCTTCATGTTCCTTCGTACACAAGCCCCTACGGTCGACGAGTGACGAGTTTATGAAGTTGAGCGAGGCTCCACTGTCGAGCATAACAAGAACTCGTTGCCCTTGGAGTGTACCATGTACTCTAAATACACTGCACCTTGGGGTACCCGCCAGTGTGGCAATGACGTCCCCCCTCTGTACCAGTGTGGAGATTCTCTCCGCCAAGCTGGTTTCTTCAGCCGATTCTTCTCTTGGGGTTTCGCTTTCTTCATGCTCCTCTTCTCCATCGGACATCACTTCAATATAGTGAATCTTTCCTTTGCCCAAACATCGGTGTCCCGGTTCCCATGGTTCTTTGCAGGTGAAACACAGCTTCTTCCTTCTGAGTTCCTGTCTTGTGGCTTCATCTAGCGATGACCCCTTCGGATAGGGTTTATTATCCTTTTCCCTCAGAACAAAAGGTGGTTTGGTATGTGCAAAACTTCTAGAAAAGGAAGATGTTGCCATGTTACGGGCCTTTTTTATTGCTTCCGTGAGCGTGCTGGGGTTGAACCCTTTCACCCAACCTTTCAGTGGTTCCATCAATCTGTCTATGAACAAGACCACCAATCTTCGCTCTGAGATGTCAGTCACCAACACAGATAGTCTCTGGAATTCTGTGATGTAGCTATCCACAGATCCCGACTGCTTTAGTTGCGCCAACTCCTTGAAATTGAGTTCTGGATCCTTCCCGTCAAATCGATCTATGAGCTTCTCTGTGAATTCGACATAGGAAGTTATCTGGTCATGGCCAAGAGTGATCATTCCATGATGCCACCATTCATGCGCGACCCCTTCCAAGTGGAGTGCTGCAAACTTGATAGCTTCATCTTCAGGCATCGGGTTAAGTTGGAAGTAAGTATCTGCTTTTTGAACCCAGGCACGTGCCGAGGTCGCTTCGGCCCCATCAAAGGATGACAGGTTGATCTTACCGACCTTCCGCTTGATGTCATTATTATAGTGTCCATAATGGCCCCGACTTCTGCCGCCCGAGTATTTCATCCGGAGCTCCACATAATCCTTGAAGGATATGTCGCCCTCGAGATTTGCATCCCTCCAATCTTGACTCAGCTGTGCTTGCATCTCCTGAAAGGTGGGTTCTTGCTCCCCCCGTGGTGCTTCTGTTTTTTGAGGAAAAGTCGGCATCAACGGCCGTGAATGTGAGCGTTGGATGTTTGACCTTCCCGTGACCGAATCATCGCCCTGTCCATTCTATTCTCCATTCGTTTTTCCCAAGGCCAATTGTCGTAAGGTTTCCTCCATGATTTGTTGTCGCTGCTCTCCTCTTGTTAGGGTGTCGTTGAGCTGAGCTTGGCTTTTGGTTAGCTCCCTTAATAGTGCCATGACTTCTCTTGTAGGATCCTGTGGTTCCCCCATTCGATCGGCTGAAAGGTACCTCCTCCTGGTGTACACTTGCATCCACGACACAACAGGCTGGCAAGATCACAAGCTTTGATACCACTGTAATGTTCCCAGACTGTTCAACGACTGGCCGTACGGTGGTGCACCAGCAAGGCTGTACGGAGTGAAGTGCAGGGGCTGTCGTACGGTGGTGCGGTCGTACGGTGGTGGTGTGAGGACAGAGTGACCGTACGGTGGGTGGCGGTGAAAGGCCGTACAGCGGAGAGGGTCGTACGGGGGGTGGCGGTGAAAGTTCGTACGATGGAGAGGGTCGTACGGTGGAGAGGATTGAGCAGTCGTACGGTGAAGGGGGGTTGTACGATAATGTGGAGTGAAGGGTTGTACGGTGGAGAGGCCGCACGGGAATGTGGGTTGGAGTGATGTACGGTGGGATGAGAGGTACGGTGAGGTAAGGGGTGTACAGTGGAGGTATGATGTACGGTGGCAATGTGAGGTACTCCAGTGAGTGCACGATGAAAGGTTGACCTTCTGCAAACAATAAATTCTGAATATTTGGAATTTCTTATGTATTAACAGATATGCAACTGGAGAGATAAAATATGATGAGATTCAAGATTTGCCAAATCTGGAATGAGTACACATAAACAGAATAGGTTGAGGGGGAAATCCCACCGAAACTGCACAAACCAAATAGGGAGGGTCTTTCACCTCCGAAATGGCGATAACCAGAACTCCAACAGGAATTTGCACAAGACAGAAAAATGTCAAAATTTGCATGCCTACAACAATGACTAACACGGCCATATATATGGGCTCTGGGAAACTTCCCGAAAGATTTGTTATTAAATTTGGGGCCTTACAACAAAATAATTAGATTTATTATTCAATTATATCGGGGACATCACATTTGAGTAATTTTGTTTTGCTAACGAAAGAAAGGATCTTACCTCATGTACAATTCTAAAAGCCTAAATTCAAACCTCAATTAGGAAAACAACTAGACTTTAGACGTAGCAGCATACCTGATTCAACAAACGCTCTACAACCCAGCCACCATCTTTCCCCCGTTTGGTAGTCAAGGCATCAATCTGCATGCAAAAACAGCATTATTACCATGAGCTCTAACTTTTCTTCAAGCCAAATACGAAACAAAAATTTGAGCACCACAAATTTGCTAAGGCAGATTAAGAATAAAAAAGCATAACACAGTTGGAAATTGTGAGTTTAATAAAATATAAAAGGTATTTTACATAATAAAAAGAGTGGAGATAAAAAAAAAATAGAAATGATTTCAATTGCCAGCATACCTATAAATTGATAATGAAGCTTTTAGACTAGGTACCTCGTCAAAGAAAAGTATGCAAGGGGAGCAAGTACGTGCACGAGTAAAAATTGTCCGGATTGCAAGTTCACTTTCTCCAACATATTTGTTTAGAAGTTCTGGACCCTGCATGATACAAAAAAGGTACTCTGATAAGGCAAGATTACAAGTAATCATTCAAAATTTGCAGATTATATGTATATCACATGACATTCCATGCCCTGCCCATTGCCAGCCTATGGCTCTTTACCTAATGAATAAGAAAATCCAATAAAAATTACAAATAATCACACAAACTTCGAAATGGCATTTACCTCTATTCCCATAGAACTATATCATAAAATATAGTACCGCTGCCTATTTAGTAGTGCTGACATACAACATCATCTCAATTAACTAATCTCATCCATTCTTTTGAAAGGCCCTATTCCCACCCAACCATTCGCCACCTTTCTACATTTGGCAGGTTTATCAAGGTTCACAAATGACAAAGTAATATGTACAAAAGATAAAGAATGGCTGATTTCTGTGTTTTTAAGACATTGAAGAAAATCAATTTGCTTCCATGATTGAATATGTTTTCCAGAGTTAACACTTAATGGTCAGGCTTTTCATCTTACTGTTATTCCCATAGCTTATATCTCATTTTGAAATTGGAAGATACACCTGATACAAGGGACAAAGCATAGCAGTTTCACCACACCAATGCTCAAATTTAAAAATTGTGGCAATTTTTTCCTTTCTGAAACTTTAGAGAGCATGTTAGATGCCAAAATCCACCCAAAATCTTGAAAAGATGATGGATTCTATGACATTTAGGGAAGAAACCAAATCATGTTATTAAACTGTGGCTGGAAGATGGAAGTTTTTTTCCATCTCTTCGATGCATTTTTTATGTATTTTTTGAAGTATGGTAAGCTCAAAGAATGTCCACATGTTATTCACTTGAGGTTGTTATCGTACTTCCAGACAAGTTATATTTCTTGTCAGTCATATTTTCTAAAGTTCAATTCTTCATGCTCACTGTGTTAAAACTTACTTTGAAATTTAAAGTGTTCTAGGATGTGTGTTATCAAATCTGACATATCCTTTGTTGAAATTTTCTATTTTTTTTGCTCTTCATTGTTAATTTTCCTGAAGCAGGTGCTTCGCTTGTAAATATCACGAGCATAGCTTGGATGGCTATATTAAAGCAAAAATGAAAAGGAAACTAAGAGATATTTTAGTATTTAGTACAAAACAATATGTCATACTACCAACAATACGATTGCGAGAAGATAAAAGAATGTCTATCACACTTTCAGGTTTCACTGCTCGAAGAGAACCTGGTAATCTAGTAAAGAGACTTGTATATCTGCAGACTTCTGAGGCCATGGATATTGTGAAGGCGGATGATCACTCTATTTGAAGTTTATGTTCTCTTGTCTATCTGGTTTTGAATTTCTGTTATTCCCATTGTTCCCTGGAGTTTCCTGATGGGGGGACGGGTTTCAAGGATGGGGGACCAAGGGCCTAAGTTTGGGGACAGCGGCAGGGGAGCAGCACAAATACATTTAGTACTTGAAGAATTACTTATAAAAAGATGTGTAAGGAATAAGTATAAGAACTGTAAATGAAACTTTGCCACACTATATAAAATTTACACTAATAAACATTAAAAACATGAAAATGATTGCATTGAAAATTTGAAATTTGAACATTAACAATGGTAGGCAGAGTTTTGGAAATTTGAGAGCAAAGTGCAAATATAAGAATTGCAAATGAAACTTTGGCATACTAAGTGAAGTTTAAAGTTTTAAACTAATAAGCATAAAAAACATGGAAATGATTGCTAAACCAATAGGAATGGTGGGTGGAGGTTTGGGGTCAAGGGGCAGTGCCCCTTGCAGGGGTCTTGATTATGGCTTTAACTATGAATATGCAGAAATTTGCAACAAGAGATATGTATTATGTAGATTTTTATGATCATGATTCATCATTGGCCTATTACTTGCGTAGACTTATAGTTTGATGGGGGTTTGTGGGCAACACCAAAATGAGGTTGAGGGTAGCACACCTCGTGGGGGTTTGGGGGTGAGAGAGAAATAGGTCTAGATCTTGGAGGAGAGGGAAGAGAGTGAGATAGAGAGAGGTAGAGAGAGGTAGAGAGAGGGGATGCCTAGCATGGGTCTCAGGAAATGATGGTTCGTATTTTGGGGGCACCTTGTATGGGCCCGAGACTTCTATATCTACTCTTTCTTGATTCTACTGCTAGGTTTTGAAATCTGTGTATACTTTGCATGGACTTTAGACCTCTTATCTAAACATAAAAAAAATAGAAGTTATAAGAGGGAAGAGAGAGAAAACCTTGATGTGTATAAAGTTAGACCCAGCTTCATTGGCTACAGCCTTTGCAACCAAAGTTTTACCACAACCCGGTGGTCCATAAAGCAAAAATCCATTATCCAGATCCATTCCGAGTGCCTGCAATTATATTACAAACAATAAACTTAGAATGGTTATCATTTCTCTCTAGCACACACACAAACACCATTCAAACGAATAAGACATAATAAGTCATATTTACAAAGCACAATACTATATGCCAGCTTATGCTTGTACAATTGATCATTCCCGCTGCATCTGAATCTTAATATTTTTTCTTTCACTTAAGCAAGTTTCTTATACCATATACACATCTATTTCCACCCAATCAGGTGCCCTGGTCCAAATTTTAAGACGAATGACATTTCTCTCACATTCAGAACAGGAACAAACTTAAACCAATCATACCTCATATTCCTCTGGGTGCTTGATCCGCCTAACAACATACATTTCAAAATCCTTGCGCAGAGAACTAAGAGCCCCCACATCATCCCATTTAACATTTGGGATGGCAGAAAATCCTTCCCTTCGAGTTGATGGTTGCACCTTGGTTGCAGCTTCCTAGGGAAAAAAGGTCAATTGCAACAATAATGCATTAGTGGAATCTGTAAGACACAACTTTAATAAAAGGATTTTACTCCTGAATTTTGGAAAAAGATGAGCACAGATATAAATTCTAGATGTGAAAAAATGATGTGAGTAAATAAAAAAAATCATAGTTCATCAAATAGAAGGATATGAACATACTGAAAGGATGCCTCATATGATTAAGAAATAAATAACTAGCAAAGAATATAGTAAAGAAGCAAACAAAAGTTTTAGGATGCCAATTATGAATAATGGTCGAGCTTCTCACAGTATTGTCATAGCCTTAATTAATAGTCATATTACCTCTTAAAGTCAATATTCCTTGACTTTATTCAGTTTAAAAGGTCTCTGAGACCTTGACAGTAAGAACTAAACCTGTTTCCTCCATTCAAATTTAAGTATTACCAGATATTATCATTGATCTCCACATATTTCTTAGTAATACGATTAATTGATGGGAATCCTACTTGCACTACGAGCATCTATACTATTGCACAATAGGTTTAGTGGAAAACTAAGAATAGAAGCACTACAATAAGCTATAGCTACTGTATGAGATAACATGGCAATAGTAAAAGCAACCATTGAACAATTGCTATATAACTATTAGTTTTGCCAGAGCAGTAGACATATAGCTGTGCTGCATAATGCTTTGTAAAACTTGGTTATTCGATTCGTTATTTTGGACAAAGGGCGATTGCCAAAGACATAGCATTATTTAGAATCATCCTGTAATGATTGCCAATAGCCTGGTACTAGTAATATGATCAAAATCAAATAATCTACCATCACTGAATCAAGAGAAGCAGATCTACTCACAACCTGTCTTCTTATAAGCACAAATGGAGAACTGTAAATTGTCACCCAGGGAAGCTTACCTGCAGAAAAGTACTGAAGAACCTGTTGTTTCAAAAGGCCAAAATGCTAGAGATCTGAATAACTACATTAGATTCTGGAAGAAAATACAATGATCAAAATTCCAATCAAAGAAATTTCTCAACCTCCTCCATCAGCTGCATTCCTAATGTCACTCCCCCTCCTCAAGCTAATGGTCAAGCACATAAATGGCTTTTGTCAAGAGGTTAAAATTGCCCTATAAAAGAAAGGAAGAGGATGAATAAAGATGTCCAAACCAATTCAAGTTCCATTTACAAAACCAGTTCATTCATCTTCATACTTCAAAAATCCTGCAAACTTTTTATATTCTTCTCTATCCCTTCCCTAGCTCAAGTTAATCATATTTTTGTTATCATATTGATTACAGAGAAGACTTCATTGAAATATTCATTGAAAGTCCTATAAAAAATCTTCTTGTCCTTGATCTTCTTGATCTCCCAAAGACGATCCCAACATAAGCAGCTGCTATGTGATCTTCCACATCTCTCACATAATTGTTTAACAAGAAATGTTTCTTCATATATACTGGCCATGGTTCACGACTGCATCTCCGTTGTCCTCTTGAATTCCTTGTTAACCTTCTTCTTGTGGTTCTACCTCATTTCATTGAGAAATCATTCTGATTTGCGAAAAAGAGAGTGGTCTGGAAAAGATTCTGCCACAAATTTACATAAATGGGGGTTTGGTTTAAGAAGCAAAAAAGGCATGCAAATGAAGCTGCAAAGTCTAGAAATGTGTAATGTCCCTTTTCTGGTCCATTTCAACATCCTTGGAAACCCCCAACATCTGAAGAGTGGCAACTTTATCAAATAGGTATTCTGGCATGGCAAGGTTCCTAGAGCTAACATAAGTACAAAGACACTTTCTGTGTGCAGATCCGACATTCTAAGAGCACTCCACACTTCTTGGGGGAGTCTGTCATCTCCGGAGAGAGTCAATTTTCATTTAGACATAGATTATGCATTTAAGATATTGGTGGTATGGTCATAATTCATATTTTGGGGCCTGTTAATGGGCTGAAAAGGGTTAATCCTTTAAGTCACGCAGCTAGTCCAGTATCATGGCAGCCTCCAGAGCAAGGATGGATCAAGGTGAATCTTGATGGCGCTGCTAGAAGAAATCCAGGCCCATCAAGTGCTGGATGTGTGGCTAGAGATTATCAAGGCCAAATTATGGCTAGTTGTAGTCAACGATTAGGTGTGGGCAATAACAAAGCAGAGGTCAATGTGGCACTTTTGGCAGTTCAAGTGGCAAGCAAGTTGGGGGTGGAGAATCTTAACCTCGAAGGAGATTCTCAGATTACAATGCATGCTATACTAAGAGGCAAGACTGAAAATCGGAAGCTTGATAAAGACATTCAAAGAATTAAAAGTTTTATTTCCTCCTTCCAAAGATACAAGGTAACTCATGTTTTGAGAGATGGTAACAAAGAGGCAGATGTGTTAGCGAATTTGGCTTTCGACCTCCAAGAAGGGGAGATTAAGATGTGCTTTAACCACCCTAACAGTCAAAATGATGGAGGGGGTGGAAGGCCATGGTGGATGGGTTTCAGTCATTCGGGAGTTAAGGTGGCAGGTTTAGTAGGTGGATGAGATGGCAAATTTTAACTGCAGGCTAAGCGGAAGTAGTGGATGTCATAGCCATGGTGTCAGATTCGTTAATAAATGGGAGGTAGCTGATCCGATGTTGAAGCATGCGTATCCAAGCAGGGAGATCCTTTCGTACAGAAGATGAGAGATGGTGCAGTGGTTTGTTTCTGATGGCAGCAAACAGACCATGCCTCATACACAATTAGATATTGATCTCAACAAGGAAAAAGATAAATTAATTGTTTTCCTCCCTGATTTGTCAGGTGCATTTAAAAGAAACTTCTCAAAATTGGAGATTTAGACTTTGGCTTAGTTGGCATGATTGAGGCATGAAGATTTCAATCGGCATCATTTAATAAGTCAAGTGGCATTATGTTGTTTGCGGCCTTAAGAATTTCATGTGTGCAGAGGCTATGTGCAAATGTGTTCTATCGTCCGGGTGAAGATTGTGAGACACACTGAGTGAGAAGCCATTTTCGAGTGGGAATGGAAGTAAATTTTTCATTGCAAGCATCAAAAGCCATGGTAGCCTTTTGGGGGCACATTTCAGACGAGCGCCTATTGCATGTTTTCAAGTTTGATGATTGTGATTTCTTGAATAGGTCAAAATCATTTTGGGACATGAATATTTGAATGCACAATTCTGCTACCCAACAAATGCAGACATCGCCACCATGTTTCTGACATGATGTTTTGAATTGGAGTCCAAAGACACAGTGAATTGACTGATTAGTAATTGTGTTAAAGAGGAGTAGTGTAGGGGTTTGGAAAGATTCACGAGGATGGCGAGGGATGGAGAAGGTTTTGTGTGCCCTGGCAGAGATTGGCTACATGTGAGCGAGTTCGCTCCTCCATTGAGGCCATTCCTCCTTTGGGGTGCCAACTGCAACAAGGAGGTGCGCAAGGCTTCTGCCCAGATCAAGAAGAACGGAGTCAAAGAATACTTGAGGGCAAGGAATGCACAGAACATTAGGGAAGAGCTTGCAAAGTGAGGGCCTTATGTTGAGTAGTAACCACCAATGATTGAGGCTTCTACTTCGAAACGAAAACAAGTAAGGCCAATGAGGTCGTCGAAAACGAAGTCGATCCATGCTCTGCTGATAGGTGAATCCTCAAGCCACAGAGATGGTGCAGAAAGGACTGAATCCACGGCTGCTCAATCAGAATTAGAGGTTGTTAAAGGCACTATTCGGGAGGCAAGTTAGTTTTGTTTCATCCTGTAAGAGTAGTAATGTTGCATCCAGGGGTTAGCCCTTTTGTATTTTGTAATTGGGATGGGGCGGATGTAGGGTGTTTCAACTGGTTTGACCGGTGTTGCAGGGTTGGGGGATGTTTTTTGGTGTATAATTTTCATAACATTTGCAAACAATGTAATATCTTTTTTAATATCAATATAAAGTACTAATTATCTTTTTTAATATCAATATAAAGTTCTAATTATTTTCTGTATCTTTGGCGATTGTGCACAAATTTATTAAATAATTAAGGTATTAAATTGTCATTAAGTGAAAAAATTAGAAGACAGCTTATATTAATTATTTAAAAAGGGGATTGTTATATGAAGAAATAAAAGTGACTTATTTATAGGCCCAAAAATAAACTTAAATTAAATGGTCACTTTATTCAGGAAATTAAAGGTTATGAAAAATAATATTTTATTATTTTCAAAAAAGTTATATAAAGAGATGAATGAGAAGGAATAGGAATTCTTGCATTTTATCTTTATCCCTGGTTTCAAGAGATTAAATTTTATTCATTTTTCAGCTGAAGGACAAAAACCCTTTTGGTAATCAATTGTAGACGGAAACCCACCTAGCTAATCCAGTGGATTCATACAAGATTCATGAATGTGATTAAATGGTGAAGCAGAGATTTATCAAATGGATTTACAAGGCGAATAGATATTTGATATTGGAGAGTTGTCCAAGTACTTTACTTTTGTTCATTCCAATTGTGAGATTTCAATGATATACATATATGCAGGATTTATTTATAAATACAGCTAGGAATTACCTGGGTCTAAACCCAACACAACATATTAAAATACCCTAGCAGCATCTTTGGAGACTATCATATCAATTTTAATAAGGACATGGGATTGTTTTAAAAGTTATTGCTGGCTTTTAGAGGAATCCTAATGCCTTCAGGACTCTAAGAAACTCTGCTGCGCAGCTTTTATCTAATAGAAGATGACACAAACTTAGAATCACAGCTTCCTTTTTGTAGTCATGGGTTATTAAAATGATGAAATGGACACATATGTGAGGTGATGGGAGTTTATTTCCCTCAGCCACCCTTTCCAAGAATGCCTACATAAATTAAAGCCAAAGGATATCACAACAATGTTTTAGCACCAGACTTGGTTGTGGGAAGTGTAAGAAGGTATATTAAGGTCATTGTTGGGCATAAGTGAATATTACATGCCCAATTCCAGGTCAATACCCAGATATACATTATTATTGGCATCAAATTTGGAACCTAGGAATGACAAACAACCACAAAGGAGGTCACAGCTAATGATAGGAGGCTCTGCAGCCTTCATAGTAACATGTGTTGAGAGTCTGGTGAAAACAATCAACATTCAAGTCACCAGTACTTGGAGAAGTTCGGAATTATTGCATGTTATGTTTTCGTAAGAGAAATAAGCAGTAGTAGGCAAGATTGCCCATTTGTTGTTATACGTCTTTGCAAAGTAATAAAGGAGGGTAGCAAGGCAAATTGCCATTAACAGAACTGGTTTTTCCTGCACACTAGAGTTTTCCAAGATAAAATCAATGTGTTGTGAGTTGTTTCATGTCAGTTTATGCTTGAAGCTCAGTAGTTCCTCCTAATAATCTGAACTTTTCGTTTGCTAAGCATGTAGGAGAGTATTAAATATTCTAAATGATTTCTAAATTCCAAAAGTGAATATTGTAGTGAGATTTAATCTTTTGTAAACGAGTGGAAGGATTTTGCATGATTATAACAAGACCTCAAAGTATGTAATGTCCCCTTCCTAGGTGATAGGCAATTGAGCAGGGATTGGCCTATCATCTGGTTTCTGTAGGCCAATGGAGTGAAGAGGGAACCCATTCAGGAGTCATGGAGCCTTGCAGGGGGCTTTGTGAGCCGATTCAGACCTTTAGACGACAGTTCCTACTTTTTAGGGAGGTCTCCTATTTTTTAGGGAGAACTGGTAGTTGACTGGATGACCACCCGTGGGACCAAGGAGCAAAGCAGGATCCTTTTGAGTAGTTACAGGTGTTTGGAGAGAGGTTCCTATTTTTTAGGGCGATTCCCTACTTTTTAGGAGGAACTGTTAGTTGGCCTGCAGGACTCAGGCAACATCAGTGATCACAACACTTTAGACGGAATTCAGATCTAAGTCACGGATTTGATTTTATGAATAAATTAAAAAATATTAAAATATTTCCTAGGTTTAAATAAATAATAATAAAGTGAAATAATATAATCACTTTATATTAATAAAGTGGCCCCTGGCACATTTGCCTAGAAGTTATAACTTAAGGGTTATAACTTAATAATATGGCCACTTTTAATGAGGAATTAACCTCAATGGGTCAAACCACTTAGGGGAAGTATTTTCTTAATAAAAATTAACATTTAACATGTTTTATGATGCCAATAATCCAACACTAACCCCAAATTCGAATTAGGGTTTGAGGAATGTTAAAAGAGCATTTCGGAGTTCATTTGTGCATTATGTTTTGATGATTTTTGAAGAGTTATTTACCTTCAGCAGGTTTGCAGCATATTGGTAGATATTGGAGCAAATTTGGGGACAGAAACCTCCAAATTGCAGGTGTAAGACAAAAACCATCACATCTATCAGCAAATTGATCTTCATTGGAGGCTCTTTTCAAGTCAGTGAGACCAAATTTCAAGAGCAAATCAGAGTTTGTCAGCAGCTACAGCAGGGTTACAATCTGATTTTTAGATTTGGGCAGGAATTTTGAAATTATTTCAGAGTTTGGTAGCAATTTGGGGTCAGCCATTCATACCCTAGCTGAATCTTACCACTTGGAGCAGCCTGGAGCTTCAAGAAAATAAATACAAGGGTTTTAACTTGGTTCTTAGGTACAAAATTTATTGTTAGCAGCAAATAAGAAGAATTCCAACAATAATTTGGTGAAATTGGTTCATTCTAGAGCTACACGAGCAAATCAATGGGTAGAAAGCACACCAAATTGGAGTCTTTCCTGGGGAAAGTTCAGAAATTGCATTGGAATCAGGATTTCTTCACAAATTTGTTTTTGATAATTATTCAGTAGGTGAATAAAGATCATTGGAGCCATTAGTTGCAGTTGGAGGTGCTTCATTCAATCTTTCCAATTGTTCTAGCCGATAAATCACCTTCAATTCCCAGCACTGTACTCCTGGTAGGCCATTATTGGCTTGGGTTGTTAAAAATAATCATTTATTTCCATTTGTTCTTTGTTGATAAATAAAATCAGAAGTCTGAAATTCGTTTTCAGTCAATTATTTTATGTATTGCATTTGTTATTCATTTTGCATTGTCAAATTCCAAGTCAATAGCACGCAAGTTATCCTAAAAACCTCAAACTGCATTAAAAAACCAAAATTCCAACCGCTAGTCAAAGAAATCAAACCTAGAAAAACATATCAGATTATTCCAATCAGCATTCGGGATTTTTTAGTGGTATCAGAGCATCGAACCTGCCAGCCTATTTGGTAAAATCAGTTCAGCTACAAGTCAGTACAATGGCTAGAGTTAAGGATGGGAGATTAGACCTATTTTCCTTCCTGCTTCACAAACGAAGGAAACGAAACATTCAAGAATAAATGGGCACTTTAAGATTTCACCTCCATCAACAAGTACAAGTAAGATGCCTCTTGCCAAGGCATTCAATGAAACAATTATGAACAACCGCCATAGGTATTGCACTCTTCCTAAGGAGATACGTGACCACCTGTCTTTCACACAATTTATGGGTATACCAGGTGAGGATGATGATTTGGTCTGTACAAGTTCATATCTATGGCAATGAAGGAAAGAAGAATCAAAGGATGGCACAGAAAGCAATGGGAAAGAAGAGTCAAGGGTGCAAGAACAAGGTATGGAAAAGGAACTAATTGAAGGGTAGACACAGTCTACAAATGACCACAAAGTAATAAAAAATTCAACATCTTGTGGGAGTTCTAAAGAAGAAACAACTTTGGGTCAAGTAGAGATTCATAGCAGCAATAACATAACTTCACCATCTCAACTTATGCCATATTTTGGTCAGGAAGAGAACAATGATTTGTATACTAGATTTGAGGGTACACATGGTGCAAACATGGGTTATGATAAGATGAATAATACAAACTATCACAAATCAGATTTTGTGCATTTTGGAACAGCTAATATAGAGCAATCCCAGAGGATGAATGAAGAATGGTTGGCATGAGCCAGGCAAGCCAAGATGTTAGCTCATCAGGCCAAGCTTCAACTTCAGCACATTCATGATACTCATCACCATATTGGTAAGGAGAAACAAAAGCTATCTACTTCTAATTTTTCAGCTGATATTGGTTATTCTCTACATGGTGTTGATGAATTTGATGATGAGACTCATAGTGGACCAGCCACTAATGAGTTATCCTTGATTGGCACAGGTGTTACCAATGCACCTTTGATTTTGTCACCTCTTTCATATGATAGGGCAGCGCTGTACTCATTGATTGGTGACTTAGTTTCTTAGATTTGACAGTGGCCTATGAAGATCAGCATGTAAGGGACTTCATTTGGTGCATGGCTAAACAAGATATTTACTTGGCATCCTCCAATGAAGACATACTAACTTGTGGAGAAATTGGGAAAGCTGCAACCACTGATCGCAGGTTTTGGAGAGGTTTCCATCACACTTGTTGGAAATTGGCTCATTGATGGGTTCATATCAGTATTGATGGTTGGTGGTACTTGTGGCTTCAATTGGAGTGAAGTTCTCAACTGGTTAGATGATGTCCAGGTTCACAGCAGCAGCATAATGAGTATTGACATGATGGACGGATATGACATGCAAAGATTTGGGATCCTGGTATTGACAAGTGTGGTGCATTTCTTCAGTGGATCCCTAATGAGTTGTTTCACTTTGGGTATACAAATGTTTATATCAGAGTAGCGCAATGGTTGGGTGAAGCAACGTTTCTCGGAATAACATGGGATCCAAGAATTGGTTTTCAACGTGCAGGTGTAGATTGCTCGAGGGCAAGCAATCTCCGGGAAGGGAGTATTGTAATGTCCCCTTCCTAGGTGACAGGCAGTTGAGTAGGGATTGGCCTATCATCTAGTTTCCGTAGGCTAGTGGAGTGAAGAGGGAACCCATTCAGGAGTCATGGAGCCTTGCAAGCGGCTTTGTGAGTTGATTCAGACCTTAAGACGACGGTTCCTACTTTTTAGGGAGGTCTCCTATTTTTTAGGGAGAACTGGCAATTGACTAGATGACCACCCGAGGGTCTAAGAAGGAGAGCAAGATCCTTTTGAGCAGTTACAGTTGTTTGGAGAGAGGTTCCTATTTTTTAGGGCGAGTCCATGCTTTTTAGGAGGAAATGTCAGTTGGCCTGCAGGACTCAGGCAACATTAGTGATCACAGTGCTTTAGACAAAATTCAGATCTGAGTCGGGGATTTGATTTTATGAATAAATTAAGAAATATTAAAAGATTTCCTAAGTTGGTTTAAATAAATAACAATAAAGTGAAATAATATAATCACTTTATATTAATAAAGTGGCCACTGGCACATTTGCCTAGAAGTTATAACTTAAAGGTTATAACTTCATAATATGGCCACTTTTAATGAGGAATTAGACACTCAATGGGTCAAACCACTTCCGGGAAGTATTTTTTTAATAAAAATAAACATTTTAACATGTTTTATGATGCCAATAATCCCACCCTAACCCCAAATTCGAATTAGGGTTTGAGGAATGTTAAAAGAACATTTGAGAGTCCATTTGTGCATTATGTTTTGATGATTTTTGAAGAATTATTTACCTTCAGCAGGTTTGCAGCATATTGGCAGAGTTCTGGAGCAAATTTGGGGATAGAAACCTCCAAATTGCAGGTGTAAGACAAAAACCATCACATCTATCAGCAAATTGATCTTCATTGGAGGCTCTTTTCAGGTCATTGAGACCAAATTTCAAGAGCAAATCAAAGTTTGTCAACAGCTACAGTAGGGTTACAATCTGATTTTTAGATCTGAGCAAGAATTTTGAGATTATTTCAGAGCTCTGTAGCAGTTTGGGGTCAGCCATTCATACCCTAGCTAAATCCTACCACTTCGAGCAGCCTAGAGCTTCAAGAAAATAAATACAAGGGTTTTAACTTGGTTCTTAGGTACAGAAATTTATTGTTAGCAGCAAATAAGAAGAATTCCAACAATAATTTGGTGAAATTGGTTCATTCTAGAGCTACAAGAGCAAATCAGTGGGTAGAAAGCACACCAAATTGGAGTCTCTCCTAGGGAAAGTTCAGAAATTGCATTGGGATCAGGATTTCTTCACAAATTTGTTATTGATAATTATTCAGTAGGTGAATAAAGCTCATTGGAGCCATTAGATGCAGCTGGAGGTGCTTCAGTCAATCTTTCCACCTGTTCTGGCCAATAAATCACCTTCAATTCCCAACATTGTACTCCTGGTAGGCCATTATTGGCTTGGATTGTTAAAACTAATCATTTATTTCCATTTGTTCTTTGCTGATAAATAAAATCAGAAGTCTGAAATTCTTTTTCAGTCAATTATTTATGTATTGCATTTGTTATTCATTTTGCGTTGTCAAATTTCAAAAGTCAATAGCACGCAAGTTATCCTAAAAACCTCAAACTGCATTAAAAACCAAAATTCCAACCACTGGTCAAAGAAATCAAACTCAGAAAAACATATCAGATTATTCTAATCAGCATTCGGGATCTTTCAAATTGTGGCCATGGAGATATTGAATGCACAAGGTACAGCACCAGTAAGCCACATGAGAGGCAGCATGGAAACTTGGGAATGGTTTAGGTAACAGCACAAGCATGTGAGTAGGCAACAAGGTAAACTTGACAAAGAACAGACTTCCATCAGCACATTGGTTAAAATATGGCAAAGAAACTTGGTACATCAACGAAAACATGAAAGAAAAATATTTTCTAAATGAACCTACTAAAGAACAAAGAGTGTGACTCCATTTAACGTTGAAATGGACAAAATACTGCAGAAATATTAGAGAATGGATTAAGCAAATAGATGTTTATTTTTGTATGCTCTTGTATGGGGGGGAAGCATATGTTCAAATTGTAACAAAAGGAAAAAGCCAATAGTTAATAAATGAAAAGAATCCATAGAATTAATAAGGAAGAATATCTATCCCAAAGGCCATAATATTGTATTACAAACAACAAAGTGATCAAAGTGTGGAGGAATCAACATGAAATTCCATTGACAAG
Source organism: Cryptomeria japonica (assembly GCF_030272615.1). Classification (NCBI taxonomy): domain Eukaryota; kingdom Viridiplantae; phylum Streptophyta; class Pinopsida; order Cupressales; family Cupressaceae; genus Cryptomeria; species Cryptomeria japonica. Next base: position 476,829,637 of record NC_081414.1, on the reverse strand, counting down.
CTATGGTGAATGGCAAGGATCTTGAAGAGAACATGATGACAAAATATCTCAGCACACTCCATACTCAAATATGAAGGAGGGTAATCACTACTAATCTAAGGGACTTGGACTAGACATGTATCCAGATTCCAAGCATACTTGTTGAGGAGGAGAAGAAGAGGTCCAAAGGTGAGTCTTTTAAATTCAAAGAGGAAAATAAGAAAAATTGGAAAACAAAAAAGGCTACTGTAGTAGTGCAAAAGAAGGATAATAAAGATACTTTTACTTTACAAAACTTAATCAATCATAGTAGCAATGCTTCACAACTTAATCAACCACAAATGCAAGCAAATAGAGTTACGTGGAAACTCTTGTGGGAAAAAACCACAGAAAAATATTGCTTTTGTATTAGAAACTTCTCACAATCTTTGTAGGTACCAACCCACAAGTGACACCAATCCTTTTTTAATGATTTGCAGAAATCAACCCACTAGAGAAACCAATCCCCACAACTGAGCACCAGCTCAGCAAGAGAAACCAATCTCTTTGAAAACGAGACACCAGCCTCCAAAAGAATAAAGTGAAAAGTGCTTGATCTTCTTCTTGAATCAGATCTGATCCTCCTCCACAAATTTACTCAAAAATTGCTTCTTTAAATCTGCTTACGATCTTAAAAAATCTCTGCTCATAGGTCTGCAATAATTTGCCCTTAAAATTTACAATAATTCACCTTTAAAGTCTGCTCTTAGGTCTGCAATAATTCACCTTCAAAGCCTGCAATAATTCACCTTCAATTCTGCTCTTATATTCAGCTTAGATCTGCTCCAGAACTGCAAAGAATGGGAAGATATTCATTGAATTGCTTGATGATTTGAATCCCAAATGAACTCCTTTTTATATATGCAAGTGCTCCTGTTCACCAATAGTTGCATCCCTCCAAAACAGGTCAGATAAGGACAGAATTATTAATTTTTATTTAATTTTTGTTTGTATCCCTAAGTGGGCACCCACACCAAGGGAGGTCAGTCCCTTTTGAAAACAATTATTTACAATTTTAATGTCAAGGAGGGGCGCTCAAATATCAAGGGTCATCCCTCACAAACAAATGTAAATTCATGCACTTTTAAATCTCTAAGTTGGGTGCCAATGTAGAGGGGTTCAGCCAAAATTAAAAAAAATTAATTTGAGTTTCTTTTTCAAAATATTTCCAATTAATTTTTGATGTTGCTGTGCATAAACCTTCTACATTGAATCTCCTTGAGCAGCAACATAATGTCCATAGATTTCTCCTTTGATGTCAATGGCAATAATCTAATCCACCCCTTTGTCATTAATGGCAACCCTGTAAAGAAATAATCTTGGAATGCACTAGAATTTTCTCCCCCTGATTGGATGCTCCCCCTTTTCTCCTCCTCCCCCTTCAAAGGCTTTATGGGGCCAAAAAATAAGACAATAAATAGCTCCCCTTGAGCACATGCTATCCTTGAAGAGCTTAGTGATATCACTCCCAATTTCTCCCTTGGATACTCAAAAGTCTCTTTTTGAAGAGGCTTTGTGTAGATGTCTGCAATCTGTTCCTTTGTAGCAATGTACTCAAACTTCACTTGTCGATCAACCACCTGCTCTCTTAAGTAATCGTATTTGATTGGAACATGCTTAGTCCTGGAGTGCATAATCAGATTCTTTGACATATTTATTGTACTCGTATTTTCACAAATAATAGAGATGGGATGCTCATACTCAAACATAATATCCTTCAATGCCTATTTCATCTAATGAACTTGTGTGCAACAAGTTGCTGCTACAATGTATTATGCCTTTGTTGTAGATAAAGAAATTGAAGCTTGTTTCTTAATCAACTAAAATACAAGACATATACCAAGGAAGAATGCTCCTCCACTGGTACTTTTTTTGTCATCAACACTGTCGGCCCAATCCACATCCATAAATGTTGAAAGGGTAGTACCCTTTAGATATTTGAAAATTATTTTGACTACTTGCACACGAGTTTCCTTTGGTGTTGTCGAAAAGCATGCCACCAATCCTATTGCTTGCATAATGTCAAGTTGTGTAGCTGTCACAAAATAAACTTCCAATCATGGCCCTGTATAGAGTCTAGTTAGCCTTAGGAGATTCATCATTCTTACTTAATTTGCATCCTATAACCATGGGAGTTCTCACTAGATTGCAGTCTTCCATCCTAAATTTCTTCATCTCCTTAATATACTTGGTTTGTGAAATAAATATTGCCTTATCTGATTGGGAAATTTAAAAACCCAAGGAAGGACAACTCACCAAGCATTGACATTTTGAACTCTTGCATATTTGTGGTGAACTCTTGGCATATCTTGTCACTGCTACCTCCAAAAATGATATCATCCACATAGAATGCAACAATCAACAAATCATCTCCTTTATTCTTGATATAAAGATTGCTATCCGCAATTCCACTTTTGAAGCCCTTCTCTTGAAGGAACCTGTCTAGCCCAAGGTACCAAATCCTTACAGCTTGTTTTAGTCCATAAAGTCTCTTCTTTAGCCTGCAAACATAGTCCTCATTCTGCAATAGGAGAAATCCTTTCCAAGTTTCCATTTAGAAAGGCTGATTTCACATCCATTTGGTAGACTTTGAAGTTTTTAAAACTAACAAAGGCTAATAACATCCTTATTGCCTCCATATAAGCAATAGGGGCAAAGATTTCTTCAAAATAAATTCCTTCAACTTGAGCATATCCTTTGCATGCAACCCTTGCTTTGTTCCTTACAACTTGGACATCCTCATTGAATTTGTTTTTGAAAACCCATTTAGTGCCAATGACATTCAAATCCTTCGATCTTTGAACAAGTTCCCAGGTTTCATTCTTCTCGATTTGATCCAATTCCTCTTCCATAGCCTTTATCCAATGCTCGTCTTCACCAGCTTCTGTAAAGTTCTTTGGTTCTAATTTGGAGAGCACGTACAAATTTGCATATTCTGATGTGCTAGTGAATCTCCTTATTGTCTGAACCTCTGTATCTTTGTCCCCAATGATCAAGTCTCTTGGATGATTCTTCTGGACAAATTTTAATGGGGTCTTGAATGGTGCTCTTGGTGGTGTCTTTGGGTCCCTTTGCTCAACTATCTCTTTCTCAATTTCTTCCTATGTTTCCTCTTCTTTGAAGACTTCCTCATTTTGAGGAGAGCCTTCTTGAACTTCTTCATAATGTCTTCATCAACTTTCACGTTTGCACTTTCAACAACATTGTGCAACCTCTTGTTATAGCATTTGTAGGATTTACTTCTTGTGGAGTAGCCAAGGAATATAGCTTCATCAACTCTATAATCAAAATTTCGTAGATCTTCTGCATCTCTCCTTATGTAACATGTGTCTCCAAATACTTTGAAATACTTCACTATTGCAGGCCTCCCTTTCCATAACTCATATGGCGTTTTGCTATCATTTACTCTAATTTGTGCACAATTCAAAATGTAGATTGTGGTGTGAACTACATCTCTCCCAAAAGTGTCAAATAAATTTGACTCATTTAGCATGGCTCTAGCCATCTCTTGGATTGTTCTATTCTTTCTTTCCACAACCCCATTTTGTTGTGTAGTTCTTGCTACTGAAAAATTGTCTTCTTATCCCATGCTTTTCACAGAATTCTTCAAATTCATTTGAGGTGAATTCTTCTCCTCTATCTGATCTAAGACATTTGATCTTTAAGCCTAACTCATTCTCCACTGAGGCTTTGAATGCCTTAACTTTTAAAGAGTTTCAAATTTTTCCTTTAAAAATGTGACCCAAGTCATTTTAGAGTAATCATCAATTATTGTAGATTATATCTGAGCAGGTAAGATCATAGAGATGTGCAAGTATAAGCTCTAATGGTTTCGATGCAAAGGGTTCCTTTGATTTAAAACTCACTCTAGTTTGCTTCCCAAGTTGCAATTCCTTACAGGTATTATTTGTGGGCTTGAAATCTTTGGCATGTCTCTCACGGCTTCCTTATGGCTGATCTTGACAATGTTGTCAAAGTTTAAGTGCCCCAATCTCCTATGCCATAACCATCTCTCGTCTTTTTGCCCCATGTAACATCCTTGGCTTTTGATTTTATTGAGGATGTAATGATTATTAGATATTTTATATGCATATGCTATCAATTTTCCATCCTTCTTGATTTCACATCCTCCAAGATGAAATGTTGAAATGTTGTGCCCTTGATCGCACGATTAGCTTACTTTAGAAGATTCTGCTTTATCCCTTTAACATATAGGACATTCTGAATTTGTATCTTTTCCATTATCCAAACTAAGAGTCCCTTTTCCTTTTATATTTTCCTTGATGTTGTCTCCAAATTTCACTGTCCCTTCATTCACTAGTTTGACAGTAAGAAATTTACTTTTGTCAACTGTCATGTGCCCTGAACAACCGCTATCCACATACCATTTATCTCCTTTTCTTCATGTGTGTAGAGTTGTTTGAATAAACATGGGTTCTTCTTTCTTTTCTTGCTCCTGCTTCTTCTTCTTCCAAATTCTTTCTTTTGTCGACAACATCCTCCTTGTTTTATCTTGAAGGCTCGGCAAAAATAGTTCTGAAAAAACGTGTTGTGTGCCAAAATTGTTGCACTTGTAGCATATAATGTTATAATCCATTAGAGGAAAAAAATAAGTATAGTTACTCTTGGTAAAACCAATATTATCCCTTGTACGAATTCTACAATCTACTGCTTTGTGACCAAAATGATTGCATGAAAAACAATAGCCATGAAAGGAATGAAGGAACCTAGTTATATGTGGTTGTCCTTACTCTAAAGTCATCCTTGTTTGCCTTTGGAGGTGGATTGTTCTTTTGTGGGACTTTATGTTCCTCCTTGTTACCTTGACTCATGTTGGAACTCTTGAGAGCCTTAATCTAGCTTTTTGGCCTTTCTTCACTTGTCTGTTACGGCAGATCTGTAGTATTGGAACTTGCAGCTTCCTTTGCCTTCTTTTGATTTTCAACAAAACTAAGACCAATTTTAATAAAAGGAGACCTTTTCGAATTGATGGTATCATCCATTATTTTAGTGTTTTTTGTCAACCTTCAAGCTTCAATTCAATTGTTCAGCAGATTTCTGCAATTCCCTCCTTAAGGAGACAATTTCAAGCTCCAATTTTTCACAAAATCGGATCCTTTGCCTTAAGCTGATCTCTTATAACCTCCTCAATCTGTTTTGCCTCTTCTGATTGAACTTTTAGATCTATTGTCATTTTATCTGACTTTTCAAGATTTTGTTTTAGTTTTTCTTGAGATTCACTAACCTCTTGAAATTCATACCTTTTGTTTTGAAATTCTTTTCATAAATTTCTCATTTTCTTTGTAAGCATAATGGAGTTCTTCCTCGAGATCTACTTTCTCTTCAACTTCATTGCAAGCCTCCTTTTCTTCTTTATCTTCATCTTTCTCATCCTTTACTTCCATTATCGAGAAAAGTATTTCTTCTCCATCACTACTTGAACTTTCTACGCTGCTTTGCTCCAATGAGCTATCGTGTTTTGTTGAATAAAGATTTTTTGTATTTGCAAGAGCTCTTTTTCTTTTCATATTGACCTAATCTTGTGGCTCTTCTTTTGATGATGCTTTCTTCCTTTCTTTATGTAGTGGTCCTCTTCATCCTCACTACTTTCATTCTTATCTTGTAGACATTTGAAATAAAAATGTCCTATTTTACCACAAATAAAGCATTTGAATGGTAACTGTTGTTTGTAACTAGTTCAAAAATTAATTATAAAGCAAAAATCAAATTGCCCAAGGCAACATTTGATTTTTTACTAAATAAGGTTGGGCCCGCCCTTACTTGTATCCACACCCAAAGGTAGCGTGGGCATTCAAACTAACACTAGCGCCAAATTCAATATAGGGCCGACCCTATATGATATAAGGTGGAAGCATTCAAATATATATATATATATTAGCGTGGGAAATCAAATTTGAAGTTGGCGCCAATTACTTATTGGGCCGACCCAATAAGTCAGCAAGCACCATATATATATGGTGTCATTTGGAGTGCATAAAATAAGTTTTTCAAGAAAATAATTCTGCTCCAAAAGAGTGATGCGAACTCTACCTTTGCCCTATGGTGCGAAATTCTCCAGTCGTACAGTGCGAACCTTCTCAGCTATTATGTGCAATCAGTATATGAAGAATCTGAGCCAACTTGGTGTGAACTATCTCTGCTGTTAGGAGCAATCCGTGCCTGAAGAATCTGATCCATTGTATGTGAAGAACTGATGCTATATAGACTAAAGGCGAATCCCATTCATGGGCATAATCCTAGATGCAAATACCTCCATTAAAGAGTGCAGACTTCATCATCAAAAGGTGCAGACCTGTGTACTTCATATTGATATTGAAGACAGGTTATCAAAGCTCTGAGACATCATATCAGACCTGGAGCAGATCTAAAGAAGAAGGCTGTTTATATCTGATTTGGTGCAGTCTTGGTCAAGCTTGTGTGCTGACCTAGTTATCAGATTAGAACAAACAGATTGTTGTTTGTTCATCATCATTAGCATTAAAGGCATAAGTATTGTAATCTATCCAATTGGTGACAATCAGATCTGAGGATCATTCCTTGCTGGGTTTTCCTCCAAGAGGGAGGTTTCCCAGGGTAACTCGTGTTTTGTGTTATATTGTTTATGCATTTCATTTAGACTATGTTTGTTTAATTGTTCAGCTAACCTTCATGTTAATATAAGTTGTTAAAGATACAATTCTGATTTTTGTTCTTACTGTTAATCTGAGACCTAAAATCCAACAGTAACTTACCTTGATATTTCCCAGATCCTTTTGAGCTTCATCTTCATCAGTTTCAATGCATGAACTATCACTTGGTTCACATGCCTTGTTCTTTCCCTTTCTTGATGCTTTAAAGGTTGCCTCTCTTTTTGTTGGCTTGTCGTCAATCCTCATTTCATTGGTGGTAAGGTCATGCAACTCATCCTTGGTCAATTTGTCTAGATCTTTCATTTCTTCAATTGTCAAAAATTTGGAATCAAATCATAAAGGCAAAGACCTTAGTACCTTTTGAACAATTACGACTTCATCAACTTCTTCACCAAGTCCTATAGTTGTGTTTATAATCTCATCAACACAAAGCAAATCAAAGGCTACATTATCTTCTTCTTTCATCTTAAGGCTTTCAAATTGTCTTCGATGGGTTTGAAGCTTCACCTTTTTCATTTTATCATCTCCTTCATAGATATTTTTCAACTTATCCCACATGTCCTTCGCTGATTTGCCACACAAAGTTGCATGCTTGGCTTTCGCATTGTTCTCACTTTCTTTCTTCTCCGCCTAATCTGTTGGGGGAGTTGACGAGGGAGGCTATGTTCGCTTCTTCTTTCAACTTAAGGCTTTCAAATTGTCTTCAATGGGTTTGAAGCTTTGCCTTTTTCACTTTATCATCTCCTTCATAGATATTTTTCATCTTATTCCACATGTCCTTAGCTGATTTGCAATGCATAACCTTCACAAACTCGAATTCGAATAATCCACACAAAATCGCATGCTTGGCTTTTGCATTGCTCTCACTTTCTTTCTTCTCGACCTAATTTATTGGGGGAGTTGACGAGGGTATGCATCCATTTACCATGGATTGCCAAATGTCATACCTTGGCGCATTCAATGCTTCAAAAGGCATAATTTGTCTCATCAAAGAATGGTGCCTTATTTGATAAGAATTTGTGTCCTTGACCGGCCATTAGTGCTCTTAGAGATAAACCTTCACGCAATTAGGATATATCCAAAGGAACCAGCTCTAATACCAATTGAAGAGCACATGATTAGATTGAGAGGGGGGGTGAAACAATATAAAAACAAATTTTTACTTTTCAACACTTAATCAATCATATAGCAATGTTTCAAAACTTAACAACCACAAATGCAAGATCAAGCAAGTGGAAACACAAAAAGAACACACGATTTACATGGAAACCCTTGCCAGAAAAAACCACAAACAATTGCTTTTGTATTGGAAACTTCTTACAATCTTTGTAGGAACCAACCCACAAGAGACACCAATCCCCTCTAGATGATTCGTAGGCGCCATCCCACTAGAGACACCAATCCCCTTAGCCGAGCACCAACCCAAAAAGAGAAACCAATCTCTTTGAAAATGAGGCACCAGCCTCCAAAAGAATAAAGTGCTTGATCTTTTTCTTGAATCAGATATGATCCTCCTCCACAAATCTATACAAAAATTGCTTCTTTAAATCTGCTTACGATCTTCAAAAACCTCTGCTCATGGGTCTACAATAATCATCCTTAAAAGTCTGCAATTATTAACCTTCAAAGTCTGCTCTTAGGCCTGCAATAATTTGACCTTAAGGTCTGCTCCAGATCTGCTAGGAATGGAAAAATATTTGTTGAATTACTTGATGATTTGAATCTCAAATGAACTCTTTTTTATATATGCAAGTGCACCCCTTCACCAAAGGTTACATCCTTCCAAAACAGATTGGCCAAGGATAGCATTATTATTTTTTATCAATTTTTATTAGCATCCCAAACTGGGCGCCACACCAAGGGAGGTCGGTCCCTTTTGAAAAACATTTATTTGGAATTTCAATGTCAAGGAGGGATGCTCAAATACCAAGTGTCAACCCTCACAAACAAATGTAAACTCGTGCACTTTTAAATCTCTAAGTTGGGCACAAATGTGGAGGGGGTCAACCCAAATAAAAAATTAATTTGACTTTGTTTTTCAAAATATTTCTTATTTAGTTTTATGCTGATATGCATAACCCTTCTGCACTGGATCTCCTTAAGCAGCAACATGATGTCCATAGATTTTTCCTTTGACATCAATGACAAAAATCCATCACTACCATGACTGCCTAAAAATTGAAAGGCTTGGATGAGCATTTGTCATCTTTACAAGAAGTGTTCACAGAACAGAAAGGATTGCCACTAAAAAGGGAGGCGGAAAACAAGATTCAACCCCTATTGTAATCTCCTCTACCAAACATCGGCTTGCAATTGACCTTACTTCAGAGAAACAAGGTCAAGGGGTAGCTATAGGAGTTACTAGAGCAAGGGTTAGATAAGTCATGCTCTTGTTTTATAATAAGTCATGCTAAAACAAGAGCATGAGTTATTTTATACTTCAGTGTTTTAAACGCTTTCATTTGTGTAATGAACAAATGAACAAATGAAAGCATTTAAAACACTGACCAAATGACTTATTTTTAATTGGTGTAATGAACAAATGAAAGCGTTTAAAACACTGAACAAATGACTTATTTTTAATTGGTGTAATGAACAAATGAAAGCGTTTAAAACACTGAACAAATGACTTATTTTTAATTGGTGTAATGAACAAATGGAAGCGTTTAAAACACTTTAGTATCAAATAAGTCATGCTCTTGTTTTAGCCCTTTTGACACACAAAAGCCATTAAAGGTAGAAAAAGGTGCTAGTGAATATGCAATATGTATCATCTTGCTTCAAGGTGATAAGCCTATATGTTATCATTTCGAATTTTTTATTTCAGCAGTTAAGAGTTACACCCTAGTTCAAGCTATTAAAAATGGACAGTATTTATTTGGTTAGGAAAGTATTCCACTTAATAACCGTCATCCTTTACGATATTTACAAACACTAAGTATATTACAAGCAAAACAGTACAAATGAATTGAATTTTTTCCAGCAATCAAATCTAAAAAAGGGAGCAACAATGTTGTGTGAAATGTGTTATCTAGAACACCTATCAGCAATAGCTATGTTGAAGAGTATGGACACGATAAAGATTTAGATGAAAAACATAAAGAACTCTATCACGAGAAATTTTAGAAAAAATGAAGAAGACTTCTATCTTCGAGATGGATTGCTATGTAAGGTAGGAAAACAGTGTACCAAGAGTGCAAAGGCTTCAACTGATGAGGGAGGCGCATGCCTCCAAAGTGTTGGGTGACTTCGGAATTGGAAAAATATTGGCTGATTTGCAAAAATATGTATTTAGGTCCAAAATTTAGCAAGAAGTGGCAAGGTTTGTTAGAAGCTGTAGATTATGTTGCACTAGCAAATCTCAAACAAGAAAAGAAATGTACAGTCTCTGCCTATTTCCCCAAGAGCATGGGAAAGTGTATCTATGGATTTTGTAGGCAGGTTACCTAGTAGACCTAGGCATGATTACTTTGTGTGGTAGTTGACAGGTTCAGCAAAATGTGTATTCTAATGGCTTGTAAAAACACTATCACAAGGAAAGAAGTAGCTTAATCGTCCTTTCACAATGTATGGGTACATTTTGGGCTACCTAAGTCCATTGTTTCTATAAGAATTTGCCTATAGCAACCCAAGATCTAGAGGCCAATGAATAGCACAAAAGCAAGAGAAAACAAAATAGACAAGAACAAACTGTCTTCTCATCAAGATGCAAAATGCCCAATTGATACAATTGGATTTCATGCAATGTATATGAGCCCACTTATAAAGGCAAGGCCATAGGGAAATGAGAGCACACAATCATGACATGTTGCCTAATGAGATACAAGGGTAGGTAGGAGTGAGTAGGAGAAATAATAGATAATTCCACTAAAGGTGGATCACCCATAGAAGGTGGAATTATCATTCCACTATAAATGGATATGATAATGTGATAACAAAATAACTGAAGAACACACAGACAATACTGAGAGGGGGGTGAATCAAGTATTGCAGATTTTTTAACATTTTTAAAACATGAAACCACATAAAACATGAAAAAGCAAACATCAAAACACATACACCAGATTTCTCGTGGAAAACCCTTTCGGGTAAAAAACCGCGGCATCAAATAGCTTTCATTACCATAAACGGGCATCAACCCAAATTACATATGTGAGCACCAACTCACAGCAACGCCAACATAGACCAGTTGAAGCTCCAACTTCAGTAAAGAGCACCAACTCTCGAACAACAAAATCAATAAAGATTTCTCAGAACTGATACAACAATGCATACATTGTAAATCTCTTTCATAGAATGTTCAATCATAAAACTTTTTCTTCAAGCAAACACTACAACCACAAAAAAAAAATCACACAGCAATGAAGAAATTGTCCAGTGTATCAATGCAAAAGGCAAATCTCAATACGAACATCTTCAAAATTTCAACTCAGGAACCATAGCATTAATGAAGAGAAATATTTTTGAGCCACCATCATCCAATAAATTTCAATACAATCAAGATATCTACTCTATTCAAATTAACTCTACAGGTTGCCAAGCTCATAATCCATATATCTCCAAAAATTTACACCAAAATTTAAAGTTATGAACACCACAACTAAAAAGGAGTCACCCCCGATAATTAAACAAACAAAAAAATCACGCTCCTTTCACTTCTTCACAATAGCACTAGTGAATATTTTCACAACATTTTTTAAAAAAAACATCACCACTACACTCCATGAACTCCACACCTTTTATTACCCGGCGCATTCTGCAGAAGAATTTCTATGTCGTTAAAAACAAACGACCTCACATTGGTACACGTCCAACTCCACGTATTCCATATCGGCACACCCTTTCCACTCCATCCTATATCAACATGTTTGCAAAGTTCGTAAATTTTGTGTCAACATTCGACATCCACCAAGCCATGAAAATACGGATTTAAAAGAAACGGCTCCCAAAAGAGAAAAAGGTAACGTATATCACCAATCAAATATCAGCATGCCAAAAAATTTCGGGCAGACTCAACTCTTTCAAAACCAACACACCCACCTTTATCGATTATGATTTTTAAAAAAAGAGTCATGGCATGACCACATAGATCCGCCACAAACAATTTAAATCCTCACGTCTTCCATATATATTGATAATTTTGACCATCACATAACACTCCTCAAAAAGGTACGCACAGCTTGAATAAATAATGGCAGCCTTAAATTAAATTTGCTTGCATATTAAAAACTTGATTCTTTTGATATTCAAGGCTGACATGGCACATAAGTCTGACATAGCAGTTGACAAGTAAGCTTACAGGCAGTTGAAGCAGATACACACACAGCTCAAGTTGACAGCCAAGCAAGCAGATCAAATAATCTTCAAAATAATCATTGACATCAATGACAAAAATGCCAACAATAACACCACCAAAGGTGAATTTCTCCTACAACCATGTTCCCTAGATGTGCAATTCCCTAAGTGTCTCATATGCAAACTACAATGAATGCATTATCCGGAGTTAAGTGTAATTACATGAGACATAAATTACACCAACACCCCCCCTTAAGTGCAACTTAGGGGAATGTAGACTCAAGCTAACAATGCAAGATGGGTCCCGACTACTAGGCCATGTTAGGTATTGTTGGTGGTGGTTTTATGCACATTCAACACGGAATAAAATACCCAGAGATATCCTACTCTCTCTTGATCAAAATCTTAAATGTGTTAAACAACTGAACTGTGTGATCACAAAGACGACTCCAAGGTTCCCAAATGCGTACGAATAGTCTCAGTTGGTTCATTGTGATTTGCTGGTAATCTCAACAGGGACTTACGTAATTGTTCGATGAGTTAATCAATCTAAGGATTCTGTTGATTCCCAACACTTGTAACTTTCTTTTTTGGGGGGAATTATTGTCTGAGTTTGATACGCAGACCAAGTTGTACAACCTTCAGAACAGATCCTATTTTGGGAATTATTTTGCAATAAGCTCTTTCCAATCCTACTTCTACTAAGAAATGAAAAAAAGGAGGGGAGGGGTTAGGAAGATAATTGTAATCCTAAGCTAATCCTATGAACTCTGGAGACAAAAATTGCAAGAGTGGAATTTAAACCAATTCTTGTTTCACCAAATTCAACAACTACACAAGAATGGTGTTATCTTCTAAGGAATTCAAAAGTTTTTCATATCACTTATATTCACCAACATGTTGAACAATGAATACAATAATAGACATTAAGTTTTCATTTACTTGTTCTAGCTAGCTTTTCAAAATAATTGAAAATCATTCAATTATAAAAAGTATGAACACACCAACTCCACATTAAGCAATTTTATCAATCCTTCATTCAATCTATCAACTTGTAAATTAAATCTATTCTAATGAGAGCCAAGAAACCATGCCAACTTGCAAAAGTGGACAAGACACCCTTCCTAGTAGCTCCCTTGTGGCGTCAATCTGGTTAGCCACGTGTCTCCTGCCGTTTTCGAGCATGATTCATTTGAACACTAGCGCGTCGCACGGACGTCCACGCGCCGCGCATTAGTCTCGTGACATCTTAACATTTGAATGTCGGTTCTGGGCGCGCCTTTCCACTTGTCACCTGCGTATGTCGGTGGAAACGACTCGGAATCTTCTAGACGGCTCGCGACCCTCTCTTTCCCTCCTCTTATCTCATTTTAAATCCATCTTTCACTTCATTCAAGCTCTCTTGGTTGTTCAACCTCTCTTAGACTCTCTCTCTCTAGGCTCTCACAGCTTGCTCTTGCTCTCTCACTCACTTGCTACAGCAGTGTCTACTTTGCTACAGCACTCTCAAGCTCTCACGATATCTCTTGCAACTCTCTTGGCTTTTGTCAAGCCTATTCGGTAATATCTATCTATTTATCCTATCTTTGAGCATCTTGGGATTTATCACATCCCTCTTCTATCATTTATCTTTTATTTTTCTATCAATCTATCTGGGTTGTCCGTGGAGGTGGAAACACCAAAACGGGGGTCTGACTGAGGTAGACTCCAAACACAACCCCCAACATTTTCCTTTCCAGCTTGTGTGCAGGTTGCATTAGAGAAGATTTATCTAGCTGGAGGCTTCATGGCGTGGACCTATTGTTTGTCTACTTTCTTCCCTTTTCTCCTTCCATTTTATCTTGGTTATTTTGTATATCGCATTTACTAGTTTAGCTCCATTACTTTCCGTGTTTATTGCATTATAATCGCACCTAGAACTCCCTATACGAATTATGTACCTTGTCCGTACAAGATGATAGCGCGCCGCGCTGGTGTCCCAGACCTGCACGCTCGTCCTTTGGATAGAGGCTTGACAGAGTCGTCTAAGAGCCTCGGATTGCGATTAACTAAACTCTGTCATTTTTATCCCCTGGCTCACCTTAGCACCAGTTTGAGTGAGGTAGCGGCGGATCAATTTGTCCTCTGAGATTCATCATCTTGGAGGTGACAAATCTCATCCTCTACAATCTGAAACTTTTTTCGCCTGTAAATGATGAGGGTTTTGTTTGGTTGATCAGCCCTTCTCCCTCACTAGTTTGTTGTGTCAAGGTCTACCTAGAGCAAAATCAAACTTGTGAAGTGAATGATTGTTGTTCCCTCCTTTTATAGACTTGTGAATCCCCAGTTAAAGGAAGTCGACTCATGCGTTCTATCTCTTTAAAAAGAAACAATAACTCTTGCCTCTTATAAGCGATTTGCAAAAAAAAACAATAAAGCCTTTGCTTTCTTCTTTAATGAATTGGCAAATAAAGCCATAAAACTTATTGATTCCTTTCTTGAGCGATTTTGACAAATAAAACAATTGATTTCTTTTTGAATAAAATAATTGATTTTCCCATTCTCGGAAATCGATCTCATGAAGGAATTACACTTCCACTTCTAAGTGGATTTTCAACTTAACCTTACTTCTTTACTCGGGAAATTCGACCTCCAAGTGGATTTTCCCTTTCACCTCTCAAGGAATTTTAAAGTACTTAGAAACTTCTTGCTCACCTATAATTGGGAAAATTGGACCTCAAGTAGATTTGTCCTCTTTACCTTTATGGATATTTGAACTCTCAACCTTCAACTTGGCAAATTCGAACCTCAAGTGAAATTTTCCTCTCTTTCCCAGTGGATTTTTTTTATACTTTGCCTTCAACTTGGAAATTTGAACTCTAAGTGGAATTTTCAAAGTGGATTTTTTATCTTCTCGAGGAAGTCGGACTCCATGGTCTTAACACAAATTTCCATTTCTTTGTTCAGGCAGGATTAGCACTTTCAACTGGATTTCCCTTTTCTCTTTGGTGGATTTTCATTCCTTCGACAAGATTTCTTACTAAGAAGGTCGGATTTCATGTCAATTTTATAAATTCGAAGGTGGTTCCGTATCTTGTTCACTCTGGATGAATTCTCTTGGCTTGACACTTCTTCTGACTCGGTTACTACTTGTGGTCCCGATAAAAGCAAAAGACAACTTTCTACTTTTAGAAAAAGCATAACAAAAACGCGGGTTCCTGGATTGGTCCCAAGATGCCAAAAATGAAAAAGCAAAAAAGCAAGAAAAAGCAACTTTCCCAAAAAAAAATAAAGTTATCAAAATTGATCCTAAAAAATTGTGTTTTTACTCCTTCAACCTGTCGAGCACATTTGTAGCATCAAAACATTTTTTTGATCATTCTTTCTTATTATTGATTTGATGACTCCTCTAAATTTGAAGAAATTGACTCATTTGTGAAGGCGAGAGACCAGAGACAAAACCTAAGACGCCAAAACACTACCATAAAAAGCGAAAACAAGGGGGTCCCCATTTGCAATGGGGCAATGTATGAAAACGTCACAACAGGTTCCCATGTACAAATGTAATACAATCACTCACAAACAAAGAAACAGAGAAAAACCCAATGGGAAAAATTCCCCCCCCCAAAAGAGAGATGAAAGAAAACAATGCTCTCAATGATGTATGAGAAGAACAAAACCTCATTTGAGAAACAAATCCCCCCCCCCATAACAGAGAAGAAGAGAAACCATGAAGCCCCCCTTTAATGTAGAATCTCCTGCAAAGATAGTCCAAGATGATAACCAAAATTCCTCACCATTAGGAAGAAAGAGAGCCAATGTTGCACCAAGATGTCAAAGTGTGACAAAACCAAGTACCAATGTCGATGAAGAATTGATGATGAATCTCTCACTACAATATGATAAAGATCAGGCATGGAGACACTTGCTTGAGCATCGATTGGATGCTCGTCAATGGTAGATTGGTACAATCCAAGTCTCACCAAAGCCATGCACAAACTGGTACAATCGAAGTCTCAACTGGAGCCATGCACCAAGTCTCACAAGATATTTCCTAATCTACTGAATACAGGAAGATTACATCCAATATGTCATCAATGACAAGGTACAAAGAAGAATGACACTTTATATTAGTGTGTGTACAACATAGCTCATGAAAGAGAATACAACATGACATAGTGCAAATCTGGAAACATGAAGATGATGCCACCAAAAAGATGCCTTGTAGAAGACTACAAATGAAGATGCCTCTAATTGGTATGTTGCCAAGAAAAATGTAGGAGCAGCTAACCCCGCCAACAACCAGTTGGAAGATGCTGCAATATAGATATGTAGGTGGACAAAAATCATGTGTTCCCGATTTTGCTTATTTAATGAAAAATTTGTTTTCAAAAGACTTTAAAAAATCTTATTAAAAACAATTATTTAAAAGCATAAAAAAACTTTATTAACAATAATAAAGAAAAAAAACACTATGTTTTTTAATTTTTGAGATTATTAAAAAAACTCTATTTTAAAAAATAAAGAAAAAAACTTTTTTTTTATATTTTCCCAAAAAAAAAAACTTTATAAAATAATAAAGAAAAAATATATATTTTTAACATTTAAAAATTTTTTATTAAACAAACTGATTTAATAAAATTTAATTAAAAAAACCCTTTTATTAAAAAAAGACATTTTTAAAAATTTAATTAAAAAAACTTCTTAACAAACAATATTCAAAAAAGTTTTAATTAAAAAAACTTTAAAAAAAAAAATTGAATAGCCACATCGTGGCAAGGAGTACTGCCCCCTATCACAACCAAGGGCGTGGCAAGTGACAGTACCCTGCCATGATGGCTGACCTTGCAGCACACAGTACTCTGCGGTTGACGCAGTACACAGGGTACTAGAGGTCATAAACTTTTTGTTTTATATTTCACAAAAAACGAAATTGGGCCCCTTTAAAACAATCCCAAATTTTAATTTTTTTAATTTTCACAAAAACAAACAAAATACCCCAGTTTAATTCGATTTTTTAAAAATAAAATTTATATCTAAAAAAATTTTAAAAACAGAAAATATATTTTTTTTAAATTTGACATGTACTTGCAAAGTCATCCGTAGGATAGGGATGGGGGATTTTTTTTCTCAACTCCAGGTTTGGGCGAATGAACAGGCAATCTTGGGGTTTTTGGATCTTTTGAGCGAGATGGCAATGTTGGATTTGGTCAAAAGTGCTCCAAAATTGTAGATCACTCCAAGGATAGGTAACCACCCTCCACCTTCAAACAGCTCTAGATTTCACATCGGAAGTTGAATTTGGACAAAAAAAAGTGATTCTAACTTTCTCAAAACTCCTCAATCCAATGGTAACCTTAGATCTGACCCAGCAAGCTCCAATATTAACCTACGATAGAAAGCTCTAAAATACAAAACCCCAAATTGCATCAAATTTCTCTCAAATGGCAAACCAATGGCACTCTAATGGCTTTGATACCATGTAAGAATTTGCCTACACCAACCCAAGATCTAGAGGCCAATGAATAGCACAAAAGCAAGAGAGAACAAAATAGACAAGAAAAACTATATTCTCATCAAGATGCAAAATGCCCAGCTGATACAATTGGATTCCATACAATATATATGAGTCTGCTTATAAGGCAAGGCCATAGGAAAATGAGAGCACACAATCATGACATGTGGCCCAATGAGATACAAGGGTAGGTAGAAGTAGGTAGGGGAAATAATAGATAATTCCACTAAAGTTGGATCACCCATTCGAAGGTGGAATTATCATTCCACTATAAGTGGATATGAAAATGTCATAACAAGATAACAACACCAAAGGTGGGATTTCTCCTACAACCATGTTCCCTAGATGTGCAATTCCCTAGGTGTCTCATAAGCAAACTACAATGAATGCATTATCCTAAGTCAACTTAAGTGTAATTACATGAGACATAAATTACACCAACAATTTCTAATAGGAATACATAGCTTGTTGGTAAGTGTTGATCTAGTCTATAGAGTATGATGGACACCAAGCTAGAGAAAAGTGAAGTTTTTCAACCACAAATAGATGACCAAACAGAGGTGGTCAACAAGACCTTCATACAACTCATCTAAGGGTACAAAAGTAAGTATCCCAAAACATGGGATGAATCTATTCCATACATTCAGCACTCATATAATAGAGCATTGCTTCTTCTACTAACAAGTGGCCATTTAAAGCATGTTTGGGAAATTTTGTCTTCTAGTGGACTTGATGTAGCTTTTGATAAGCAAGATGAACAAGTAGGAAAGGTAATGAGGTGACTAAAGCATCTAAATTTGTTGAGAGGATTAGACAAATCCAACTCAATGTAAAAGAATAATTGGAAACAACACAACGACCATATAAAGAAAGACATGATTGACATAAAGGATAACAAGCTCAAAGTGAGAGACAATGTTTGTCTTTCTTTGGGTAAGGAAAGACTCCAACTGTAATGTCCCACCCTGGGTAGAACACTAGAATCTGTCATTTAGTAACCTACTTGTGAATTTTAATTTAATAAACTATATTCCCGTCTTTTGATGGTCTTTCAGAGCTAGAAAGAAGTTGCAAAAGATGTATTTTTGATTTGTGTTTTAAGTTTTGAAAGAGAGAAGATAAATGCTATTTCTAATAACGAGAAGTAAACTGAAAACTGATTTAGAAATCACAGTCAAGCTTAATGTTTCAATCAGATTTCTCTTGTAAACAAGTACATGAATCTTAGGACAAGAATGCTATTACAGAGTAAGGTCTTTAAATCAATACCAAACATAACCAATAGTTTGAGGAGTTAATAAGCTAAACTCTGTGGGTAACACACAACCAAGGTGCACACTCAGAAAATGAATTACAGAGATCAGAAATCTGCTTCTTTCCTTTCCATTCTGCTGTCACACAAAGGTCTGTTGTAGGTATTCATACTGGAATAACATGCTAATGTCAGCTTTTAACATTTGATTGCTGAGAGACCCCACATCCCACAACTGGTACGGCCTGATAGGGATCTCATTTTCTGAGTTTTGAACTTATTTTTGTCTACTACAGCCTTGAAGAACTGATCTGTTGTGTCAGGGATGGTAGTGCAATGAAGAGCAGCCACCAAGAGTGAAGTTTATGACAAAGATGAACACCCAAGGAGTTGTAGAGGAGGTCGACCTGCCAAGCAGCCACCTCACTACAGACACTAATGAAGACTCTTCAACTGGTCCACAGAAACTCTTCAAAACTGCCGCTAAGCCTTCAAACAGCTTGTTCTCATGTGCCAATATATCCTTTGTGCAAAGATGATCCAAAAACATATCACCAAAACCTTCCAAACCAAGAAAGTACGGCCTCACACACAAGCAAGTAGGAGGCTTCAGATTTTCATACCAAAACTTGTTTACTTTAATGCCCAATGGAAACCCCTGATATTGGAGTTCCTCCTCACACCCTTGGCTGGTCTCTCACAACTGCAGATGTGCAAAAACAATGGAGGTTTCCATCTCCAAAGTCTACAAAACCCTAAGGTAACACAAGCTCCTCAAGGGAGGTGAGAAAGAGAGAGTAATATCCAACATCATAATCCCCAAATGGTTTCCACTTGCACTTTTAAAAACCTCCAATGCTACACCCTAATTAGGGTTTTCCATGTGCCCATTTTATGATTCATTTTTTAGTTTATTTAATAAACTCACTAAAGTGTTCTTATTAACTTTAATTGCTCTTGATTTTTCCTCTTTCCATGGGGCGTCCACTTGACCTAAGTTTGCTTTTTTCTTAAATAACCCTTTAATACTTCTTTAACTTTGGGTATTATTTAATACTTCAGAAAAATCACTTTTAAATGCTTTAAAGAGGTTTTTTTTATAAAATCCTTTTTCTCTCTCCTCCAAACACGTCACTCTCTCGCTACATTCATGCATGCCTTTGAAGGAGTTATCCTTAGGTTTTATACAGTTTAAGACTGAGAACTTGGAGATAACAACACTGTCAATTGATTCCACCAATGTTTACTCTAAAGTGCCCTCTGAAGTAGGAGAAAATCACCAGTCAAATGTCCTCTTCCCGTTCCTATCAATCTATGAGGACTTCGTTAACAGACTGAGCCTGATCCAATGTCACTGGCTAAGAAGGGGACATTACACCAACAACAAATAAAGATATGGATCCTTCACAATTTTGGAGGCCATAGGTGGAAATGCATTCAAACTTGATCTTTCTGCTTTCAAAAAGATACTTTCAATTGTAAATTGTGAGTATTTGCAACTTTATTACCCTCTTTGGAAGACTTGGGTGTGGAAGGAAGAACCATACTTCATGAGGATGTCAAGCAAAACAAAGAATAGAGTTCACAAAAATGGAAGATTGGACTCAACGACCAGATGGTAAGCAAGGCCAATTGGTACTCTATGGAGATAGTGGGAAAAATCTTTCCTCATTCAGTGTCTCATTAAAATTGTGTGGAAGCAAAAGCCTTCCTAGAAGGGAGGTGTGATCCAAAAAGATTTTGAAAATATACTTAAAAAGAAAATACACAGAATTCATGTTTTAGATACAAGGAGAGTACTGCAAAACTATACCAAACACAAATGACAGTAAACATGCGCATTCATCCACGACCATCCGACATTAAAACTCAGAATCCACATTGTAGATGCATGTATACAACATCCAGTGGCTGTTGATCTTCACCTAATGCCAAAAGAAACTAAACTATGCATTGGAAAATCTATAAATAATGCTTGTATGTAAGCATTTGAATCATCGGTAGTTTGAGAATTTGGTAATAATTGTATGTTTTATTCTTGTAGGAGAAAAAGTATAAGGCAAGATTGCCCGTTTGCTGTGATCTCCTTGCAAAGTAATAAAGGAGGATAGTAAGGCACAATGGCACTAACAAAACTGTTTTTTCCTCCACATTGGGGATTTCTCCAGGATAAAATTAGCATGTCATGAATTGTTTCATGTTGGTTTATGTTTGAAGGGCAGTAATTCCTCTATTCAAAATGTTAGCCTTTCATTTGCAAAGCAAAAGACTATTAAATATTCTAATTGTTTTCTAAAAATTCCAAAAAATGAGTTTATAGATAATACAATCAACTCAATCCAATGATCCATCAAAAATATCTTCCATGAACAGCTCAAAAATGGTTACATGCATTACAACCCTGAAATCATCACTAAACCAGCAAGGCACAATCCTATCGTTAATAAGCAATGCCACAACAAGCCTTAACCAACATACTGGTGATGAACAGATATTCAATCTAGTCCTCTTTATACACTTCACATCCACAAAAAGAGTGCAGCCAATCCTCTTAAACATATGACCTCCAATAAAATAATGAAGCTAGTCCTTTTTGAACACACAATCTCCACCATCCAACCAAATCAACTCTAGGAAGTGAACATTAATCAACATAATGATAATAATGGGATGGCACTTTCTTGCAAAGTCACTCATCCATCAAATATAATAGAGAATCCACCACCGATTAGATCCAAAAGCTTCCATCCCCATCAAAGACAACTACATCAACAATTCCAAAACTCAAAAGTTGTGCCCCACAATCAAGGGAATACCTAGAACTGAACCCATCAACAAACTAAATCAAGGATAGGCTAAAATATGCACATACCTAAATAATATCATAGATGCCTAGATGTCTCACATGCCTTTCCAATGATCCAAACCAGCGCACATATGGAATACATATGACAGTGTTATGGCTTCTCAAAGATAGAAATATTTAATATGCCCTATGATGATCAAATGAGAATCAAATTAAACATTTCCATTTCAGGCCCTCGAAGGAAGAATGTCAAAAAATGCTAAAAAGGATCCAATACAATTTTTGTGAGAAATTCAAATATGTCATCAAGTCCAGAAAACAAGTATTTCACACCTTAAAAATCAGATCTATAACAAAAAAAGTCCTTTGTACTACAATCTTCATTATATCTTTTCTACTCTTCGAAAATCCCTTAAGGAAATGTAAAACAGTCATCATCTTCTTGTACTGCCACCATGCTTCTGCTCTCAGTAGCTGCAAGGAACAAAAACCTAGACACTAGATCCAGATAAAAGTAACCCTCACATTCAAGAGATCATTCACACAAAAATAAGATATTGATGAATATCCCCAAGGCTCCCTACGATTCAACATATTCATTCTATAATCATAAAAGGAGGAACGATGGCATACCATTGTGTAGATATTAGAGATAGGTGCGAAAAATCCCTCTATTTAAACACCTATCCTAAATTACATGTACAGACATTCAAAACTCTATAGCCTACTATGTGGACAACAAATCCCAAGCCTATACCACAATATTGAACAGCAAATGGGCTTTAGAAAATGGATTTTATAACTCTAACAGAGGTTAGATGTGTTAAGACAGACATGATTAACTTAAAGGATAGAGATTACTGCAAAATTGCAACTAAATAAAGGAAGCCTATTCAGAAACATTTGCCAGCTCGCAAAATGAATTACATCAAAAGAACAGTAATACATGGAAACACACACTACAGCAGAGACACAAATCTGTACATCCTTTTTGGAGTACACAAATCTGTAACTTGGCTGCAAATACAAGGATTGGTGAAAAGAGATACGTTGTTCAGGCTTTCAAACAGTCATTCCCAATTTCCATACACAACTTCAAAAGCTATGATGGATGAAATGAAAGATCCCCAGCCAAATTTTGTACAAATTTTCTGAATTTTAATGCTGCTGGTTTGAGGCTTTAGGATAGTTTTCAAGTGGTTTTGATGCGTTTTAGGATGCCAATAATAGAACAACTCTTGGAATGGAATTATACACCAGATATATGATACTTTGGAATTCAATTTGTGGAAATATAAAGTTCTAATTTTTATTTTCTGAATTCTGATTTCTAAAACGGCAAGGTAGCAAATTTCTAGAATTAATTTGAAACAAGACAAGATCGCATACCAGGAGTCCAGCACTCAACCATAGTATTATTATTGAAATTTTCAAAAAGATCACAATACATGAGCATCCAGGGAAGTTCATTGACTCCAAACAAGTTTATTGGCATCAACAATAATTAAATAAAACAAATATACTGAAACTGCTAAGAATTGTGCCTAGCCTTAGGCAAGATTATTGAAATAACCAAGTTTTCCTCAACGAATCACTGATCTGGTCCACATATGCCTCCTGTAGCCTGAGGTATGTATCAGATTCAAACCCTTTCCTGTTTTGTACGGCTGTTCTAGACAATATGGGGTTTGAAGGATGGTACAGCTTGCTATGGAAGGGTACGGCTGCTGCAAATGAAGGTATGGCTGTCTTCTAAGTCTCCAAACCCTCTCCAATCTGCAATTAATCCTCTAAAACTGCTGTAACAAGTTTGAATTGAAGCACAATTAGGAATTTTGAATGAATCCCTACATTCTGTGAACTGGGGTATCGTCCAAATTGTAATGTCACCTTTTCCACTCTAGTTTGTTTTGGGGACTGTTGGCCAATTCCGAGACCCATTGGTCAGTCAAAGGTAGAAATAGCGTTTCCTATTTTCTAGGAGGATGTTTTGGCATTTTTGGTGGCTTGCATGTTGGAAGTTTACAGTTCTAATTCTAGATTCCTTCTGGGTTTTTAGAGAGTTTTGCAATATTGTGACATGCAACTAAATCTGAAGACTTTTCCGAACTTACTATTTTTAGTAAGTTGGGGCGAGGATAGCCTATTTTTTGGGGGTTTTTCTAGGTTTTCAAAGAGCCTCGCAATGGTGTGATTTGCAAACGAATCCGAAGGCTATTCCGGACTTACTATTTTTAGTAAGTTGTGACAGCTGCTTAGAATGTGGTTAAAATGCATTTGGACACACTATTTTTAACAATATGCTATTTTCAGCAGGTCAGTTTGAGCAGTTGGTCTTCCAACATTTTTGGAGCTATTTTGGCAAGTCTAAGCTTATGTTGAACAACTTCATGGTTGAGGAAAAATATTTTATAAGTGAATTATTTATAAGGCATGATGGACGCCTTAGAAAGAAATAAGTTAATTTTATGAAATAATTCACTTAATTACCTTGGACGCCATAACACACTTTATTGATATTTTTATGAAGTATCTTTGCTACCTTAAGGGGGTTGATTTGTTGGAAAATGTTGTTTAAAGTTGGATTATAACTTAAGGAAATATGGACGATTTATTAAAGAGGTTGCTTAAGTTATATTAAAGTTATTTTCTCAATTATATGTTGGACGCTCACATTATGTGTTATTTGCATTTTAATAAATTGTCTTGTCTAGGCAAAATGGGACAACTTGGTGAAGGGATGAAATGAAATGCAAATTAAAGTGAATTTGAATATCATTGTTTAGTCCCAGGTTGGGGAAAAGGAGGTTCGATTTGGGAGAAGGTTATAAATAAGTGCCTTGGCCTTCATTTGAGACTATCCATGAATATTATAACGAAGTGCTGCCGAAATGTTGTTTGAATGTTTTGAGGAATGATTACCTCCTAGACTGTATGCTTAGCTTCTCGCTTGAAAGATAGCAACTAGTTGAGATTTGGGACTGTTCTTCACTCAAAAGAATGGATGGATTCATTGCAAAGTGTGTGTTCGAGTTTTTATGATTTTGGAATGTTGTGTGGTTCCAAGTTGTTGGTTTTGGTGTGGCTATAGCTTATTTTCATTCATATCTCTCTGCCCATGTGTTCGTTCATTCTGGGTATCAGCTCATTATTTCTCTATGCTATAAGCAATCATATCTGTAAGCTTTTAGTGCCTATCTTTGAGTCTTGAATTTTTAAATGCAAGTCAAATTTTCTGCCTACCCTGTTGTAATTCCTTGGGATGCATGCAAAACAGTTTGGTGTCTGTTTGGTGCGTTTTATCAGTCCTAGCTTCATTGCCTATCTTCTAGCTTTCATTTGCATCTGATTTGGGTCCATTTCGTTGAGTGGGGGCAAAGTTGTGAGCATTTTTATGAGTTTTGTAGTTGCTGGTCTGCGTATATCCAGCTTGCTGTTTGCATATCAGATTCTGAAGTTGTTAGTGAGAAGTGTATATTTTGGAGTGATTAGTCTTTGGTGGTTAGGAGTGCATATCTTATCATTTGCAAGGATGGACAGTGTTGTTCTTATTCTGAAATCTCATGCTATATATTGTAAAGCTAATTAGTAGTACTAACAGCTATTTCTTTCTAAATTGTAACTCATTACCCACTGAATAAGTAGAAGAGACTAGCTTTGCCGCCTATCTTATCTTATTGTAATATTGTCCTCTCGCTGAATAAGCGGTTGAGTAAATTGTCATTTTCATTTTTTGTCCTCCCAATGAACAAGTGGTCGAATGATTGTTGCTTATTTTAGTTCCTCGGATTCTGTAATTGGCTGACCATACCGCCATACTACTATTGAAATCTCTATCACCTGCTGGATAAGCAGAAGGGGTTGGCTTGCCGCCCAACATTGTAATTTCCAGTTGATTATTGAGGCTAACGATCCCCTTATCACCATATGCTCTCACCTTCCCAAATTGGGCTCTTGGTGATTAGAAAGTGGAAAGATTACCTTTCAACTATATTTTGATTATCATTTTCTAATCCAAACAGGTGCTTGTAATGTTCGTAACTGGAAAAGAATTGAAAAAAAAAGTAAGGGGATATTTCAGTGGTATCAGAGCTAGTTTTCCTGCCAGCCTATGTGTTCACATTGATCAGAGTTCTCCATGAGTGATAGAGAAATCAGATATTCCCGCCATCCTGTGCTTTCAGCAGAAATTCAGAATAAGATGACTACGGAGAAATCTATATCTGAGCTGATACAAGAATTGACCACGCTTATGAGAGATCCTAACATCAAAAAGGGCATATTCAATGAGTGCTGCAAAATCCAAATGTTTGGATGGGAAAGTTGTCTTGACATATGAAGAATGTGTGACAGAGCCCCAAAATACTCCCTCAGACTTGCATGTAACTAGAAATAATGATGATTGGTTTTGTAAAAAAAAAAAAACAGCAGTTCTGAAGCCTAATTCAGATTCAATCAATGATGATCTTGAGACTAATAATTTCACTAATGAAGAGCATGTTGAAGGTAGTTTTGATGGTGTTGAATGCACTCATGTTCTTTCAAAGGAATAGCAGATGAAGAGTGAAGAAGATAGCGTCATTGAGATTATAGAACCAGCTATGATAGATCAACCACAAGGAGATATGAATTCTTTTGGTTCCCCACTAAATGAGTCTAGCATTGTTTCATCACCTTCATCTCATCTTGGCAAGGAGTCAAACAATAGTTTGGGATTTGTTGAGTATGATGATGTTCACCAATTAGGTAAAAATGATGATGAGACAAGCTTTGAAGAGGAGGTACATGAGACTTGGGGCAGCCATGGAATCACTGCTGAAAGGTATGACAAAGATTCTAATTTTGGTATTCCTCATAGCAGCTTGGAAAATCAGTTTGTGGTTTCCAATGATAACCCATTGTTTGAGATGGGTATAGAGAAGACATATGACAATCCACTTTTTGAGTGGGAAGATGGAACATCACTTGGTTCTAGCATTGCACTTGGGGGAAATAACAATGTGTGGAAACGAAGAGAAATTTCAAGAGCTGAGTTAAAGCTTAGTTTTCAGCCTTTGTTGATCTATGTTCACATTATGAAATAATTAGTTACCCTCATGGGAGACCACCAGATTTGGATGATACTTGGAGCTATGGTGAGCACTTTTTAATTGAACAAAGTAATCAGCCTTTTAGCATTTGGGATCCAGATGTGATAGAAACTAAGTATGAAGAGGATCCAATATGGAATGAATTTACTTTTGATCATAATATTGTTTTGGTTTTAAAGAACAATCTTTACATGGAAGATGGCATTGATGGTGCTGATGATATAACTGATTTATCAATGCATGTTGTTGATCTTGAGCATGGACATAGTGGCTTTGTTGATCTAGATTCGCAGTTCATTGTTGAGGGTGATAAACAAGAGGCATAGGTGAGTTGTGACAGTCTAGAAGACTTTGATGCCAAGTATGATAGTTGTGATTTTGGTATTCATCATAACAGCAATACATCTACCTTGCATGATTATGATTGGAAAAATGAATTGATGGTTTCTGCTGAAAATTAAACACACACTTTATCTAGATTGGATGACATTAGAAGCCTAGTTGAAAAATTCATCTTCATGACACCAAGAGAGCAATGTGAACAAAATGTTCCCCTTGCTGATTTGCACATGATCAAGAACACAATGGAAGGAATAAAATTGGTTTTCTTACACATGATGCATGATAGAGATGTTTCCACCAAGTTTGTAGACGAGACTTTGTCTTTGAATAAGCAATTGAGGGGAGAGATTAGTGAGCTCAGCATTGAGCTTGATTCCACTAGACTTGCTTTCAAAAATGTCCAAGAGACACTTCTTGAAGCAAATAATCAGCTCTATGAAGCCAAACATTTAAGAGAGCAAGAGAATAGAGAAATGGCCAAAGAGATCAATCAGGTAATGGAGGAGCTTGATTGCATTCAGGAGGAGTATGATCTTTCTCTTTGTCCCTTAAGATCACAAAAAGTGATTTTGGAGGAGAAGAATGTTTGTGTGGAGCATGAGTATTATAGTAATCAGCAGGTTGATAACCCGTTGTTTGATATGGGTATAGAGAAGACATATGACAATCCACTTTTTGAGTGGGAAGATGGAACATCACTTGGTTCTAGCATTGCACTTGGGGAAAATAACAATGTGTGGAAACCAAGAGAAGTTTCAAGAGCTGAGTTGGAGCTTGGTTTTCAGCCTTTGTTGATCTATGTTCACATTATGAAATAATTAGTTACCCTCATGGGAGACCACCAAATTTGGATGATACTTGGAGATATGGTGAGCACTTTTTAACTGAACAAAGTAATAAGCCTTTTAGCATTTGGGATCCAGATGTGATAGAAACTAAGTATGAAGAGGATCTAATATGGAATGAATTTACTTTTGATCATAATATTGTTTTGGTTTTAAAGAACAATCTTTACATGGAAGATGGCATTGATGGTGTTGATGATATAACTGATTTATCGATGCATGTTGTTGATCTTGAGCATGGACATAGTGGCCTTGTTGATCTAGATTCACAGTTCATTGTTGAAGGTGATAAACAAGAGGCACAGGTGATTTGTGACAGCCTAGAAGACTTTGATGCCAAGTATGATAGTTGTGATTTTGGTATTCATTATAACAGCAATACATCTACCTTGCATGATTATGATTGCAAAAATGAATTGATGGTTTCTGCTGAAAATTAAATACACTTTATCTAGATTGGATGACATTAGAAGCCTAGTTGAAAAATTCATCTTCATGACACCAAGAGAGCAATGTGAACAAAATGTTCCCCTTGCTGATTTGCACATGATCAAGAACACAATGGAAGGAATAAAATTGGTTTTCTTACACATGATGCATGATAGAGATGTTGCCACCAAGTATGTAGACGAGACTTTGTCTTTGAATAAGCAATTGAGGGAAGAGGTTAGTGAGCTCAGCATTGAGCTTGATTCCACTAGACTTGCTTTCAAAAATGTCCAAGAGACAGTTCTTGAAGCAAATGATCAGCTCTATGAAGCCAAACATTTAAGAGAGCAAGAAAATAGAGAAATGGATAAGGAGATCAATCAAGTAATGGAGGAGCTTGATTGCATTCAGGAGGAGTATGATCTTTCTCTTTGTCCCCTAAGATCACAAAAAGTGATTTTGGAGCAAAAGAATGGTTTGGGTGGAGCATGACTATGATAGTAATCAGCAGGTTGATAACCCGTTGTTTGATACAGATGCTGATTGGACACTTGTTAATCCACTTTCCAAGTTTGATGTGGGAGTTCCTTTTGACTTCAATGATGAAGGTGGATCACATTGCAAAGTTTGGAACCTAGGTGCAATTTGCAACCATGAGATTGATCAAATGCATACTCTTGGGCATCTTCTTTGGAAAAGAATGGATCAGATTTTCAGATTTGGGCTTGTTGATTGGTTGTAGATTAGTCACTTCACTTTATGGTTTGCTCTCATTCAAGGGACTTCGTTCAATTTCTTTGGTCATGCAAGTAATGGATTTCAATTGGAGATTGCTTGGAGGTGTTTTCCAGCCACTTTTGATTTATTTTTGAGCATTGGAATGCTCAACTTTCATGCTTATACTTGGAAAATTCATTGGTACTATTGTTGTCCTCTATGTAGAGCACTTCAATCAGATTGCACTTCATTGATTTCACTCATTTACAGCAGTAGTTATTGTTTATTTCAGACCTTCCAAACTCAAGAAGTTCTCTTTATGAAGGTTTATGTTGTAAACTTTAACAATTTACCTCCAAAGTTGGTCCAAGACAGTGAACTTCTTTATGCTATGGCTCATATTTTAGAGTCTTAGAGTTGTGAGAATGAGCATTAGCACTATTGTCCACAATGTGATCAGCTTACACATGAGTTCATATTCTGATCAACAGATGTGTTTGTGTTGGCAACAACAATGCAGGAAAACTGAGAGGGGGGGGGTGAATCAGTTTTCACCAAACTTAAACAAACTTACCTTAACTTTAGATCTGATCAAGAACAGCAATAACAAAGATAACCGCCACATCAACAACACACATAACACAAATTTTTGACGTGGAAAACCCAGTTAAGGGAAAAACCACAGTGCGAACCTACCCACAATAAGATGATACTCTGCAATAGTATGTGAAAATATTACAATAGGGAATGCACATGCATTCAAGCTCACTGCTCAAAACAA
This sequence comes from Cryptomeria japonica, assembly GCF_030272615.1. Classification (NCBI taxonomy): domain Eukaryota; kingdom Viridiplantae; phylum Streptophyta; class Pinopsida; order Cupressales; family Cupressaceae; genus Cryptomeria; species Cryptomeria japonica. Next base: position 476,799,918 of record NC_081414.1, on the reverse strand, counting down.
CAAAGGGCTACAAACTTGGGAAGGCTCATTGTCTTACAAAGATTGGACAACAATCCGAATTACATGAGAAAGAATAGCATCTCCAAATGCCTGATAACAGTTCCGGTTAAGCACACTATCTGCACAGCAACACTTCTCGGGTCTTCCACACTACCGAATGATCAATTCACTTATTCGCACATACAATACTCTCACAGATCGTAAACACAACCACAGACAGAGATCTTACATGATTACATCACTTATTAAAATCATCAACCTTAACTCCAAGGTCGGCTCAACACATAAGACCTAATTACAAAATTACATCACACAATACATCAAATCCATAACCGGACCAATACAATGTCGGCAAGGACATAGCATGGACCCAAATAAAATCCTCGATCACGCAACACCACCGAATAACTCGCCGAGATCATCCACAACATGAAACAACCACCGAGTCGGCCAGAAAGTCATATAACACGAAGAATACCACCAGACCAATAAAATCTTCAACACAGCACACCACAATCAATGCGGACCACCAAAACACATAGACCATGATCAAAGAACATCAACAAGCAACGTGAATCCCTCCACAATAACCGGAACACCTCGGATAACTAGAATCATCATCATTTCACCACCAGAGCTCAAGAACACTTACTAATAAACTGAAAGATACGCTAGTGAAGTTCCAAATCATGAACTATCCAAATTGAGGACACACATGAACGTCCCAAACACACTCCAAAATCCGTGCAACATAAAGAATCAATTCCAAAGCAATACAAACTAGAAATCACAACTCTGCAATATAGAACCAACAGAAAAACCAACCATCACACTGGATCACATAACTCAATCAAATCACCTTCCAGAACACTGAAACTCATACTGAATCAACTAGAGATAAGCATCTCAAAACCCATTAAACCGCATCAGCATATTTGCAACCAAACCAACTCTCTGCAACATGGGAGCACAAGAATACAGGAATATGTTGACATCAATGACAACAACACATTCCAACAACTCTAATATCCAACAATCTCCCCCTTTGGCAATGATGGCAACATATGAATGTAAAAAACAATCAATGCAAAGAAAGAAATCAACTCCAACAATATCAACCTGAGATAATGCACACACAGCTCTTTACCTTAGACAGATAAGACAGTTTTTCGCATGCATCTCTCCCCTTTTGACAGCAATGCCAAAGACACATACAAATCATTATTCTCTCCTCAAACTCACAATTCTGAACAATTGAATCACACACTGACTACTCCCCCTAAGTAGCAGCACCCACTCATCAATCTGGATATCAAAATAAGACTATGAAGTCCACCGGGTCGATACAACTCAATGCATCTAGTTCACACCAAGAAGGGCAATCACCCCTAACTTCTCTCTCAAATATACAAATGTATCTACAGGCAAAAGCTTCGTGAAGATATTTGCAATATGTTCCTTAGTAGATACATACTCCAACCGAACTTCTTTCTCAGCAACCTTCTCTCTCAAGAAATGAAACTTGATTGATATATGTTTTGTCTTAGAATGCAACACTGGATTCTTAGAAATATTAATAGCACTAGAATTGTCACAATATATAACAGTAGGCTCATTATAAACAACTCTAATATCCTTCAGCATCTGCTTCATCCAAATTACCTGAGTACATTTGCTAACAACAATAGATAAAGAAGTAGCATCTTGTTTCTTACTTGCCAACGAAATTAGCTTCTTTCCCAAAAAGAATGCTCCGCCGGTAGTGCTCTTCCGGTCATCAACATCACTGCCCAGTCTGCATCTGTATAAGCCAGTGTTCCACGGCCATTGGGGACGCGGGGACAACGGGGACAAAGGGAAAAAGTTTCAAGGACGAGGGGGACTTGAGCCTAGGGGGGGAACGTGTTTCCATGGAACACTAGTATAAGCACTCAAAATGAAATCATCATCCTTTGGATACCACAAACCATAATCAACTGTTCCCTTCAAATATCTGAATATCCTTTTTATAGCAGTAACATGACTTTCCTTAGGATCAGCTTGGAATCTTGCAACAAGACATACAACATTCATAATGTCAGGTCTAGTCTGAGTCAAATAAAGCAGTCCACCAATCATAGATTTATACAAGGTCTGATTAGCCTTCGGAGATTCATCATCTTTTGAAATGTTGCATCCAGTTACCATAAGAGTTCCAACATGTTTGGAATCATCTAGCCCAAACTTCTTCAGTAATTCTTTTACATACTTTGATTGAGATATGAAAATGCCTTTAGCAGTCTGTGTAATTTGTAATCCCAGAAAGAACTTCATTTCACTGATCACAGACATCTCAAATTCTTTTTGCATATCATCAACAAATCTCTTACTCAAAGCATCATCTCCTCCAAAAATAATGTCATCAACATATACTTCAAAAATCAAAATATTATCATTATCAATCTTGAAGTATAAATTACTACCAGTACTACCTTTACAGAATCCCAACTTCATCAAATACCTGTCCAATCTGGCGTACCAAGCTCTAAGGGCTTGCTTAAGACCATACAATGCTTTCTTCAATCTGCATACCATGTCTCCTTCATCTGTCAATGAAAATCCATCCGATTGCTCAATGTAGACTTCCTCTTCTAATTCACCAATCAAAAAGGCCGACTTCACATCCATCTGATATACCTTGAATTTCTTATGAGCAACATATGCAAGAAATAGTCTAACAGCTTCAATTTTAGCTACCGGAGCAAAAGTTTCCTCAAAATCAATACCTTCCATTTGCGAATATCCTTTGCATACCAGTCTTGCTTTGTTTCTGACAACTTCTCCAACTTCATTCAGCTTATTCCAGAACACCCATTTAGTACCAATTACATTTTTTGTCTTTCGGTCTCGGAACAAGTTCCCATGTATTGTTCTTCTCAATCTGATTTAGCTCTTCTTCCATAGCTTTTACCCGGTTCTCGTTTTTATAGGCTTCAGCAACATCTTTAGGCTCAATTTTGGAAATCAGACATGTTTCTTCAACAGCAATTCTTCTCCTAGTCATTACACCTTTATTTTGATCACCAATAATATAATTCTCTAAATGATTTAATCTTACATACCTGGGTGTCTTCTAATTATTCTGATTTTCAGTCTCTTGAAGTTCTTCACCGCCAGCAGCATCTGGATTTACTGTCTCTACCGGATCACTCCGCTTCATACTCGGACTCTGCACTTGCTTTGAATTAACATCTTGATCATCAGATTCATATCCGCTTGCTCTGATTTGCTTCTCATGACTCTCATCAACCTTCACATTTGCACTTTCCACTATTTTTCTCGATCCCATATGACTGTTTAGTCACCTCAAAAAGTGGGTTTCCTAAGATGAGCGAAAATTCAATTTAGAAGGTTCCATCTAGGTTAGATAACCTTCATTTTTGATGTGAGATCTTTTTCCCCACTTTCTCTTACTTTTTCCTTTTTCAATTTTAGTAACCTGTGAGAACTCTCACTGAGGCCTTTTTAGGCAAGGATTAGAGACTTTGTGGGTAATCACCCACTCTCCATTTTTGGAGATCTTGCAATTTCGAAAAGAACAGTTTTTGGATAGAAATTTGGCTAAGTGTAGAGGAAAGGATTGTGGAATTGGGCTGCTCATCCTCAAACTAGTTCTAGCAAACCTTTGGGCAGATTGAAGGTTGGTTCATCTTCTCCCTTTCACGTTGCATGTTTATGTTGGAAAGATTGTTTGCATGTAAAAGTTGTTTTCTTGTATTTTCCTTTGTGAAATTATTATGTGACCTATCTGTTATTTATTTTATGCATTTTCTTGTGATTTGGGAGTAACCAAGGCCTTCTACTCTTAGGAGAGTAGGATGGTCTTGTGGGTGGAAGGAGTTTGGCAGCCTTCGAGTGAGAGGCTCTCATTATGAGAGTGATCTCAAGGGTTGTATATGTGACCCTTGCTGCATAGCCTTGTTTATGCATTTGGGGGTCATAAGGAGAGAAAGTATGGCATGAATGCCTTGGGGGGCATAAGGATGTGGGGTTAATGAACTTATGATATATCTTTGTTTGCCATGAGATGGCTTTATAATCTACCATTCTTGCAGTCTCCTCAGGGTATTTGATCCACTTCCACCCATGTAAAAACATCACATTTTGTGATGAAGTGTAGCCTTGGTTGGGAAAGTGTTTGTTGTATGTTTTTCCCTTGCTTGTCGTGTTTGCTTGAGTGTAACTTGTCTAGGGCTTGGTTCTCCAAGCTCGGGGGTGGCTTCTAGAAAGCCTAGGCTGGGAGGTGAGCTCTCCATGGTCATAGCCTTGTGATTTATTTGCAGGTTGCTTGGAAAGCAAAGGAAAAAAAGACAAGTTAGAAGTTGCTGATTTTACTTGATTTGCAGAAAAAGATTAGGGAATGGGATACTATATTTTAGTTGCAGCAATGTAAAAGAAAAACTATATGTTGTATTTATTTTGAAAAAGAAATGTATTCATTTTATTTAAAGTCCTCATTTAATAGAAATGAGAGACTAGATGGGTATCTCACCCATTTGTAATGTTGACTATATTGTATTTTAAATATGCTTTAAAGAAATGCATTATTCTATTAAGTTATTATTGCAAAAGAAAAGAAAGGTTTATTTTTGGTTTAAGTTCCTATAGTTATTGAAATAATATTTGTTGTATTCATGGTATATTTTGAAAATAAAAGTTCATGTTATCTCTATATGCCTATTGAAATAATGGAAATGAGAGAAGTAGTAAGCTTGCATGTTAGTAAGAGAAAAGTAAGCATTTTTATTTCCATTTACAAACTTTGGTTAAATAGATTTAATTTGTCTATCTCTAAGGATTATTTCAAATGATTTATAGTCTAATATAGTTGCTATTAAAATTTATTAAATTCTGTCATTTTAATTATTTGCAGTAAATAAATCTAGACTTAATAGGCTATCTCTAAGTTAGCAACTAAATTTGTCAAAAAAAATATACCCTCTTTAATTATGTTAGTTTTGAAAAACCCGCTTTATGTGATTTAAAAAAAAAAGAAATATAAACAGATTGCTTAAAGTAAATAAAAGAAATTTTGCCTCTATTTCCATGCTGTCAATACTTTGTTAATTTTTGCATAATTTAGGAAGCAAAGAAAATATATTCATATTTAGGCAAAATTGAAACTAAATCTATCCCTAAAATATATATATATATATGAGTCCACATATTTTATTCAATTATATTCTCTACCTATGGAACTTTTTTTTAAAAACTTTATAACCACAGAAATATATATATATATTGTATTTTAAATATACAAAAAATAAATAAATAAATAAAATATATATAATTTTCCTTGGGTGCCAAACCCTACCCCAAGCGGGGCGGGCCCCCCCTGTGGGCTGCAACCCACAGAGGCGCCGAGGCGCCACTGTGGGCCGAGACCCACAGGGGCACCGCCGCGCCGCTGCGGGCCGCGACCCGCAGGGACGGCCGATGGCCACCACTGCGAGCCGCATCCCGCAGGGACGCCGCGGCGCCACTGCGGGCCGCGACCCGTAGTGGCGTCGGCACCACTGCGGGAAGCAAGGCTTTCCACCACCGCCCTCCTACCCCCCCGCGGCCCCCTGTGCAATGCCTCCGCCATGGCCCTCCTCCGCCTTTGCATTCGGCCTCCTCCCTGCAACAAAAAAATATGGAATAACATAGTTAAGCCCTAGCCCGAAAATTGGGTTAGGGCAAGACAATAAGGTGGAAGAGAAAAATAGGGTAGAGGGTGGGGGTATTTTATAATATTTAGTTAGGTTACATGGGGTATTTTTATAATAATGTTTGTTTAGAAAATAAATATCCTCATATATAGATATATATGTGTTTAATGAAAATATATACATATATAGTTAAAAATATAAATGTATAAATCTAACTTGAGTTTAATTATTTTATTTAAACATTCATATTTTATATACGATTATATAAACATTTGAATATGATGTTTAAATTTTAATTCTTTAAAGATTCCTTTTGTAAGATATTTGGCTATAGGGGGATTATTGTAGTCCACCTAAATTTAGGCTTGTTGAGATTAAACTTTATAGGGAAATTTTTATTATGGATTTATTTAGCCCTTTAGGCAAATTTTAGCATCATTATAATTATTGTTAAAATAAATCATGGGATTTAAAAATCCAATTGCTAGAGTTAATTTAATTAATTCCTACAATGATTAAAAAGATTAATTGAGATTAATAATATCTCTTGTCAATTAATTTAGAGGTTTTTGCTTAAATGAATTTATTATTTATTAATTGATGAGATAATAATAAATTCTTTGGATAGTTAATTTTCCGCATGCAATTTAGATTACCTCGCTTACTTGATATAGTTGTTTAAATTTAACTTTAGTTGAAGAAGAATTCAAACGTACTCAAGACAAAACTTGATACTGCATTATTTTAGCAAACTTAGTTTTATTAGGACATGTTTAAAAAAAAAAAATATTCCGTTTGTGCCCAAAAGTTTGGGCATGACAGCTTTGCTCTTAGTAGAATATCCCAAAAACATTCCTTCATCACATCTTGCATCAAATTTACCTATATCCTCATCTCTTTTGATATAACATTTGCTTCCAAAGATTCTGAAATATCTAACTATAGGAACATGACCAAACCACAGTTCATAAAGGGTCTTATTGAAATCACCTTTATTATGCACCCAATTGAATGTGTACACAACAGTGCTAACAGCTTCTTTCCAATAGACATGCGGAACATTTCCTTCAATCACCACAGTCCTAGCAGCATCCAAAACAATTTTGTTCTTCCTTTCCACGACTCCATTCTGCTAAGGCATTCACAGAGAAAACAACTGTCTTCTGATTCCATGCTCTTCACAAAAGGAATTAAACTCACCGAAAGTGAATTCTCCTCCTTTGTCTGATCTTAGACACTTCAGCTTCAATCCTGTCCCTGTCTCCACTTTAACTTCGAATATTTTGAATTTCTCCAGTGCTTCAGATTTCTCCCTTAGAAAAGTGACCCAAATCATTCTGGAATAGTCATCAATCAACAACATAAAGTATTTGTCACCTTGCAATCTTCTCACTCTAGAAGGTCCACATAAATCAGTATGCACAAGATCTAATAACCCATTAGATGTATACAGTATGCTCTTGAATGAAATTCTTGTTTGCTTTCCCAATTGACATTCTTTACATACTGGATTAGTAGGCTTCACTATCTTAGGCAAATCTCTAATAGCTTGAGTAGAACTTATCTTAATCATACAGTCAAAGTTAACATGACACATTCTCCTATGCCACAACCAACTCTCATCAATTTGAGTAATTAAACAACTTTTCTCACCAGCATTCAAATAAAAGATATTACCTTTAGTTTTAGTTCCGGATGCAATTTCTATACCAAAGCTATTCAAGATCTTGCATTTCCCATTTTTGAATTATAAATCATATCCCTTATCCACCATCTGTCCTACACTTACAAGATTATGCTTCAAACCTTCAACATATAAAACATCGTCAGTATTACGGTTACCATCAAGAGAAATAGAACCTCTACCACGGATCACACAAGCTTTGTTGTCTCCAAATCTTACCACACCACCATCATACTTCTCCTTATTCACAAATTTACCTTTTCTCCTGTCATGTGATGTGAACAACCGCTGTCAATCACCCATTCATCTTCCTCATCAATCTTAGCAGACAAGGATTTCTCTTCAACAATGCAGCTTGTAGAATCAACAAGTACCGAATCATCTTCCTTGATAGCAATGAACACAAATTCATCTTCAGAATTCCCTTTCTCAAACTCCTCATCTGTCACAACTTCATCAGCAGCATAATAGCATTTCTTCTAATATCTATACTTGTGATTAGGCTTGTAGGGCTTATCATACTTTGACACTCTTTATGATCTTTCAGGACACCTAGAAGCAAAATGACCAATCTTATTGCATGAAAAACATTTCAAAGGTAACTTCTCTTCATACTTATCAGCTCCCTTAGGCAATCTTCTGACAATAAGTGCTTCAAGATCACCAATTCTCTTTCCTGATCTTCCATCTCTCTCATTTCTCTTTCATATCTGGAAACCCTAGTTGAACTTCCTCCCGAATCATACTTCTACTTCCCGGATACAGTAGCTTTAAATGCAGTCTCAGCTTTGCCATGTGATTCACCAAGTTCGCTCAATTCAAAAGCGGCAAGCTTACCGACCAGCATATCTCTTATCACAGTTTTTACAGTTTGGATCTCATAAATAGCAGCAACCTTATGTTTATAGGCAGGAGGCAATGATCTCAATACTTAGCAACAATCTCATCTTCTTCAAGGACTCCACTGATGCATCTAATATTCAGCACTAGATCATTCACTTTAGCCATAAAAGATGAAATATTTTCATCTTCTCCCATTCTCAGTAACTCATATTTTCATTTTAAGCTCTGCAATATAGCAACTTTCACATGTTTATCTCCTTCATACAAGGTCTCTAGCTTCTCCCAAATCTCATGTGTTGTCTGAAGTCCCATCACATTGGTCATCTCAACATCAGTCAGGGCACTCAACAATGCTTCTTTAGCTCTTATATTATGTTCAACATCCTTGATCTCAGTTGCAGTAGCAGGACTATTTTGAGGAACATTGTAAACATTCTTTGTGATCTTCCAATAATCTTCTCCCAGACACTTCAGGTGACACTCCATCCGGTCCTTCCATATTGTGTAATTAGTTTCATCGAATCTCGGACTCTCCTTGAAAACAAGAGTTCCCATCCCGAATCTCCTCGAGCGATCAAGCTTCTACAAGAGGATCTAGTTCTATTACCAATTGTTGGCAACAACAATGCAGGAAAATTGAGAGGGGGGGCGGGGGTGGGGGCGAGGGGCGAGTGAATTAGTTTTCACCAAACTTAAACAAATTAACCTTAACTTCAGATCTGATCAAGAACAGCAATGACAAAGATAACCACCACATCAACAACATACATAACACACAAATTTTTGACGTGGAAAACCCGGTTAAGGGAAAAACCACGGTGGGGACCTACCCGCAATAAGATGATACTCTGCAGTAGTATGTGAAAATATTACACTGCCTAGAGCTCACTACTCAAAACAACAAAGGGCTACAACCCTAGGAAGGCTCACTGCCTTACAAAGATCGGACAACACTCCGGATTACATTAACTGAAAGAATAGCATCTCCAAATGCCTGATAACGATTCCGGTTAAGCACACTGTCTACACAACAACACTTTGTTGCTCTTCCACACTACCAAATGATCAATTTGCTTATTCGCACATACAATACTCTCACAGATCGTAAACACAACCGAAGACACAGATCTTACATGATTACATCACTTATACTAATCATCAACTTTAACTCCAAGGTCGGCTCCACGCATAGGACCTAATTACAAAATTACATCACCAAATCCATAACCGGAACAAAACAATGTCGACAAGGACATAGCATGGCCCCAAATCAGATCCTCAAATATGCAACACCACCGAATAACTCACCAAGATCATCCGCAACACGCAACAACCATCGGGTCGGCTAGAAAGTCGTATAACACGAAGAATGCCACCGGACCAATAAAATCTTCAATACCGCGCACCAAAATCAATGTAGACCACCAAAACGCATAGACCGCGATCAAAGAACATCAACAAGCAACGTGAATTCCTCTGCAATAACCGCAACACCTCGAATAACTAGAATCATCATCATTTCACCACCGGAGCTCAAGAACACTTACTAATAAACTGAAAGATATGCTTGCGAAGTTCCAAATCATGAACCATCCGAATTGAGGACATACATGAACATCCCAAACACACTCCAAAATCTGCACAACATAAAGAATCAATTCCAAAGCAATACAAACCAAAAATCACAACTCTGCAATATAGAACCAACGGAAAAACCAACCATCACACTAGATCACATAACTCGATCAAATCACCTTCTGAAACACTGAAACTCATACTGAATCAACTAAAGATAAGCATCTCAAACCCATTAAACCACATCAACATATCTACAACCAAACCAACTCTCTGCAACACAGTGCAACACAAGAATACAGGAATATGTTGACATCAATGACAATAACACATTCCAACAACTCTAATATCCAACGGTTTGATGGTTCCTTTTGCTCATCAACTAGTGGATGCTAATTTTCCTAAATTCAAATCTCAAGTCAATCATTTCAGACTTGGTGGGTTGTTGGTGTACTCTTTTTCAGACTTCACACTCTCCTGGCAGGACGGGTTTATGGTCTCAGATGAGAGGTATGGCGAATTGGGGCAATCAGTATCCGTGTATGGGAAATCTACTTATGATTGGAACTGCGAACCTTTGTTTTCTATGGTTCATCATTCTGAGGTGCTTGGAGTGGGAACTATAAGAGTTTTCAAAAGTCTCCTTGGTGTTGTGACCATTTCACACATCGCCCCATTGCAAATGGGGACCCCCTCTTTTGCTCGTTTTTTTTTCGCTCGCTTTTCGCTTCGCTTTTAGGATTTTGTTAGTCAGTCAGTTGTCTGGATTTAGGGTTAACCCTTAGGGTTTTAATTAACGTCTTTTCAAGCCAGAATCCAGTCAGTTTTGAGAGCGTTTTGAGCTTCCTTTTCTAGGATGCAAATTTTGAATGCAATGAATTCGCCAAATTGGTCTATTTTCAATTGGATTTTTGAATGCAGAGCTTAAATTTGTCTAAGTGTTGATGATGAAATGTGAATTTTTGTCCAATTGACTAATTTTGACCAAATTTTGACTTTTTTGATTTTTGATCTCGGGCATTGAGAATAATTTGTTTTCGCCTCGTGAATTGATAAAATGTGTAAAATCATGATATTTTGGCCTGTAGGAGCAAAATCGCTCCTGTCCCTCAGTGAAGGACCGGAGCTTGTTTTCGAATATCTTACTATTCCTGCAGGGTCAAGATGAGTTATGAATTGGAAGTGATCAAGGAAGGCGAGATCTTTCCATTGAATATAAATTGAAGATTTTCATGAACACAGAAATGCCTCCAGGAGCAAAATCGCTCCTGTCCCTCAGTGAAGGACCGGAGCTACAAATCAAATTTTGCTTTGTCCTTGCAAGATTTTGATGACTTGACAATTCGAAGAGGTCCAAGGGAAGGTGTTTTATCAGATGAATATAATTTGAAGTGCAAATATGAAGGAAAATGACCCAGAATGCTAAAATCGCTCCTGTCCCTCAGGAAGGGACCAGGGCGAAGTACATTATAGCTCCCGTCCCTCTCCAAGGGACCAGAGCGATTTTCTTCATAGGACGAAATTCAGGCAAAGTTCAAGGCGAGTTTGTGTTTGATGGCAAGGAAGACGATGAAATGAACTCATTGAAGACAAATTGAAGATTTTGAAACGTCAGCAAGGGTCCCAAAATGCCTAGTTCGCTCCTGTCCCTCAGGAAGGGACCAGAGCGATTTTTGTTATAGATGATTTTCTTGTCCAGTTTCAATCGATCCCAAGGCATGGATGAATGGAAGGGCGCATTACGAACCCGTTGAATATAACTTTGAAGGTGATAAAGTGAAATGAAGACCACAAGAGCTAGAATCGCTCCTGTCCCTCTCCAAGGGACCAGGGCGATATGATGGTGATATTGCTTCTTACTCAAGTTTAAAACCATTCCTCCAAGATCAAGACCTTCCAAGATGAGGAACAAGGAGGCAAGGACGTTTCAAGGCATTTCGATCAAGCACAAGGTTACAAAGGTCGCCACGTTGAAGGAATTTGCACTCTAAGACCCAGTTCGCTCCTGTCCCTCAGGAAGGGACCAGAGCGATATTTCCATAAAGGCATGAATTTCAAAAGACAAGCAAGTGTCAAGTTACCAAGAGAATCGAAAGGACGTCATTTCACGCATTGAAGATGATTGCAAGTTGAAGAAAACAAGAACAAGCTCGCAATGTTGAACTTCGCTCCTGTCCCTCAGGAAGGGACCAGAGCGATATTAGGTATATTGGCCAGCTCATGCAAGAATCACGTAAGGTCAAGGTTTTGCAAGATCGTAGAGGGTCCATGGTATGATTAGAAGGTGATACGCAAAGATTTCGAACGTAAAATGATCATCAAATTGAACATAGAGACCATATCGCTCCTGTCCTTTGGACAAGGACCAAGGCGATTTCATTAAAAACACTCATACTCCTTCAAAGTCAAGGCAAGGCGAGGATGGACAAGGTAAAAGACGCTATTTCGAAGGCAATAAACGATGAACCAAGGTTAAATGTTACCAACTTGAGCTCAAAATGGAGAAAAGACATGGATCGCTCCTGTCCCTCTCCAAGGGACAAGGGCGATGATCCTTATAACATCCAAACACCTCATGAAAGCAAGTGGGACGTGCGTGGAATGGACAAGCAATGATGTTATTCGCCTTACAATGGAAGTTCGAAGATCAAAGATGCGAGATCAACGTGAAAACATGGAGATCGCTCCTGTCCCTCTCCAAGGGACCAGGGCGATGTTAGCCAAAACACATGATATCCTTTGAAAATCACGTTAAGATGAAGACGCACAAGGTTTTAAATGGCATTTGGAAGATGATACAAGGAAAAGTTCATATCAAGATGGAGAATTTCAAGCGAAAACCTTAGGATCGCTCCTGTCCCTCTCCAAGGGACAAGGGCGATGATACATCCAAAGCCACTTATACGCACATGCAAGGCGATCTAACTTGAATGACCCGACAAAATGGTTGATTTGAACGTGGAAATGAAGAAGTTGAACGTGGAAATTGCAAGGATCACGACAAAAATGGTGAATCGCTCCTGTCCCTCTCCAAGGGACCAGGGCGATGAGGTACGTCTACTTCATTTTCAAAATTTGGCGCTCAAATGAACATTTTAAATTTACCTTAAATGCTAAGATCGATGAGTTTGAAAATCCTATTTAATTAGCATTTAATATGGCGTTTGGCATTTATTAATTATTTTGCCTTGGTTTAAAAATCGAAATTTATTAATTAAAATAAAAGGCATTTAATAATTAATTAATTAATCAATAAAAAAAATCGAATGGAGCGCTTTGACATGGAGGTCGGCCTTCATTATTTAATTAAAAATCGTTTAAAAATTGTTTTATATCACCAAGTCGGCCTTGATAAATGGAGAGGTGCAAGCGCTTATAAAGGGAGAGTGAAATCTTCATTTTCACATCATCATTTTACCTATCTCATATGCGATCAAAGGGAGAAGTGCGAATTTGTATCCAAGGAAGTGCGAAATTGTGTTTGAAGAAGTGCGAATATCATCCAAAGGTGGCGCTAATACTTCCAAGGTGGTGCGATATTTGAAGATCTATATTGAGCGAATTTGCCAAGATTTGAAGGTCACGTTAAAGGCGATATTTGAAGATCACGTCAAGGACAAAGGTGGCGAAATTGATTTCTTGAGGAGATCACGTTGAAGATCATTTGTACCTCAATTTTGCCTAGGCGATTTTGTTCTTTTTGCATTCTAGAGTTAGCTCTCTATTGAGGTATGGCGATTTGATTTTTATTGTTTTATTTATTCATCGTCATATTTTAAATTTTGAATTATTTTGAATTTTGAATTTCTAGCTCAATCGTTTTATTTTAGGAAATGATAACTCAAAGACTTATCATGAAGTTTCCTAAAATTTATCCTCTAATCTATGTTATTTATTGCAAAATCTAGCTTCTCATTATGAAATGTTGTGTAGGTATGGCGACCCCGAAGGCGGGAGCATCCACCAGTCGCTCAGCTCTCATGAAAGAAGATCAGAAGACCGAAGAAGTGGAGACCAAGATCGTGTCGAAGTGGAACAACATTGGAGATACAAACTTGGGGAACTTCAGCACGAAGAAGTTTCGGGAGGTCCCTTACATTGGCAAGCCATCACCTGTCGCCCGGAGAATAATCGAGAGTGGTATCATTAAGGCGGCCGGCTTTCCTCCAGCTGTTCAGTGCCACGAGTTGATGATCGAGTGTGCTCGTCACTATGATCCACAGTCCAGGACGATCGTGTCCAATGAGGGAATCACTTTGGCGTATCTTTCAGAGGAAGCTATAAGTGAAGCTTTCCATCTTCCAGAGCACAGGGACATGATATACAAGAGCATAGAGGGAGCCAGATCAATGTACGAAGATGATCCAGATGCTTGTCTAAGCATTATCAATAAGAACTGGCTACTCAAAAGCCGTCCCCGTCTGAGCAAGGTCCCGAACACACCGCACAGGATTGATTTCCAGGAGGAGTACAGAGATTTAATTACCATGCTCAACCGAGTTACAGGAGCCCCTCATGCCTTCTATTTTGAGAAGTGGATGTTTTACTTTATCCAGGTGATTGTTCAAGGGAAAGGTACGATACATTGGGCTAGGATGATTAGCCATTGCTTGGACGTACAGTTGAGGAGACTCAAGGCTACTAAGTCCTTCCACATGAGTTCATATGTCATTTATGCCTTGATCAGGAGTGTTGAATACGCAGGACTACCTCACAGAGGAGTGATTGGAAGAGGACCCGGCGAGGTCAGAGCTTGTGATTCCTACGCCTACTTGCATCATCCGCCAGGGAGCAACTATAAGTTGGTTAACGATACTTTCACGATGAACATCACCAGGACGTTGCAAGGTGGAATTCACAACAGATTATCTCAGGATGCCCAGGAATTCATAAAGAGGTACGGTGCTTGGTTCATTCAGTTTCCCAAGTTCACTTATATTAGAGTGCATGGATGTCCTTTACCTCCATACATGTTGCCGAGATATCCGACAGACAGAATTGTGTTACTTGAAGTAACAAGACAGTTGGCAGCATATGTGAAGGCATTCAGACACAGACATCAGAATGGAGTTCCAGTACCTATCATTTTGGGTAATTCAGTTGAGGTATGTCCTAATGCTTTACCTATGGATGACGCAGAGAAGGAGTTAGCCTTGTATTCTTTTTCATCTTTTGCTTTGAGAGAAAGCTTTGATCCACACGGACATTTAGAGGAGACAGTCGGCAGGAAGTTTAGGTATGAGTACCAGATTGAAGATTTTATGATGAATCTCTTAGATGATCTTGAAGTGAAACGGAAAATGCATTCTAGATTGCCTTTGGATTTCATCAGGAAATGCAAGATTTACAGAGTGGCCGACCAAGCTCAGGACAGTGGCAGACATATCCAGTCTTCCTATGATCGAGAAAGCAAATCAATAAGGTTGGATTGGAATGAGCCCGAGGTCGTGGATTTAGATGCTTTGATGGCACCAGTCTTGTCTTGTACTCGCAAATGGGTAGACGTACAGCATCAGAAGTTGAGAGAACAAGGCATAGCTATGTCTTTCACTTTGGAAGAAAAACTAGCCGAAGGTGGAGCTAGTGTGAGTGAAGGCAATCCTAATCCTAGGAATTCAGGTGAAGGTAACCTTCGATGTGCCAGTAAGGGCAATCTCCATTCAAGAGGTTCGAAGAGGAAAGAGAGACCTGGAAAGAGAGAGTCTTCCAAGAAGAAACAAGAGGCTAACAGAGATCGATCATCCGGTACTTCTTCTAGACCTGAGAAGAGAACAATTCAAGTTGAAGAATCCATGGAGTCGATGGTACAGAACGATAGGCAGGAGGAAGGATAGGCACAGCATGGTTCACCGAATGGATCTCTCCAAGACTATGAGTTAGATGAAGACAAAGAAGGCAATGAAATAACATCTCCTCCCAGACAAGAAGAAATAGTGCATAAAGAGATTCAAGTTCAAGAAACCAGATCGATTATCCCAGATTGGTTGAAGGAAAGATTAACCAAGGTGATCGTAGTAGAGGACGAGGACAATGCAATTGATTTAGAGAGCCTTGTTGGACGCTCACATGAAGTAACAAAAAAGAAGAAGGCTACCAAGATGTCCAAGATGATTCGAGATGAGACTGGATCCAGAAAACTGCAGATAGCTACACCGGCAGCAGACAAATATGAAGGTGAGATCCTAGCAGAGGAATATGATATACAGACTTTTGAGTTAGGACCATCCACAGCAGAGCAGACTTTAGATGATGCTACCGATTCATTTGAAGCATTGAAAGACAAGCTTAGAGAAGAAATGGAGAAGAATAGAAAGCTTGAGAGAGAGAGAGGTGCATGGAGGACATATTTCAGTCACATCAATGAACCTTTGGGACGTCAGGATCCAGTTAGATCACCAGTGCAAGCATTGCCGCTTCAATCAATCAATGAAGCAGAAAGATTCAGGAACATGGTCCAACGTACAAGTAATTGGATGGATAGATCTCATACAGTGGCTATTGAGTTTGTAACAAGGATGATGAAGATTATTCATCAAGCTATCCAGGTTCTTGAGATGATCCACAATTTGATGATAACAGTAGCTGCATTCGCCCATACCAAGGACGTTATCATTCCTGTCTTGAAAGTTATTAGACACACATCAAGGAAGGTCTTAGCACAAGAGAAGATCTTGGATGGAGAACCTCACAGTTTGTTTCATTGGTCAACCTTACTCCATATGAAGAGTGTTTTCTTTGAAGACACCAGTACTAGATGTGGCCAAGTTGAGGAGGTGATCAATCCGATCCAGGACAGAGTATTTGAGGTACTTCGTACCATTCTTGGCAGAAGGATCGAGGTCGAGACAGATGTGGATATGCAGGAACTAGAGGATAGAATCAAGATCATCTTTTGCAAGGACGCAAATGTTACAGATGAGCAGTATGATCAGATGTTTGCCACCATGCTCCTGATTGAAAGAACGAAGGAACTTGAACCTTCATGGGACGCAGCTCTTCTAGATGCATTCGATCAGGTCATCCACTTAGAGGAGAGTATGAAGAATCTTCCCGAGATTCCAATCGCAGAAATCGAAGGAATCGTTTCAAGATTCATTGCATATGCTAAGAAAGAGAATTGGAAAGGGAATAAGATTCTGGATGAAAGGTTGTTACAGATGACATGACATCTTATTTCTCATTGGTTTATGTCTCCTAGGTTTTTGTGCCAAATTTAATATTTGGCTATGCATTTAAATATTGTTCAGTAAAAAGGAGGCCATTTGTAACAAACCCTAATTAGGGTTTAGGTGTCATGATCTTGACCGTTGATCTACTTTCGATCTGGACCTTTCATTGTAACTGGGGATGCTATTTATACCCCCATTTTTCATTTCATTTGGTAATAGTTAATAGTGTAATAGTCAAGAGTTGATGTAATAGAGAAGAGAGATTAGAGTTAGAAGCAATTTTATTTTGTAGCAAGATTGAGTTTGAAGAGAGAAATTCAAGCAATTGTTGTATATGATGACTTGGAAATCAATAAAATATTGAAGTTATGGTGTTTTGTTGCAACTTTCTTAAGTTATCTTCATGGTTGTTTAACTTACTTGAATCATGCTCAATCAAAGTAGCTTGTTAATTTGAAGGACATAGTGTGAGACTTGATCTTTGGTAGGATTCGTAATCCAAACCACTAGCTTCTTGCTGATTGTAGGAACGCCTTGCGTGGTCGACTGGAAAATACTTTGAAATCCCTTAATCTTCAATCATTATTGTGTCTTGGATATGTACCTTTGTGGTAGTGCCCATGACCTTTGATGCATTGAATATCATTTTATTACCTTAGAAGATCGCACTAATTTCAATCGAGTTGTTATCTTATGGCAAAATTGAAGTTGGTTGAATCTTGCCAAGTCTTGTCCATACTAAGTCATTCACAGGGTTAGATTAGATTAGACCTCTTTCAAACCCTACTCTTTTGTTATTTTTAAAAAAAGTTTCTTAGTTTAGTAAAATCTTGAGCTTTCGGAATACGTAAGGCCCCTTGGAGGAAACAGCAAATCACATCATACCGCTAAAAGCTTGTCCACACGTAGAGACCCTACTAAAAGAACCTTGGAGTCTACCTAACTGATCCTTTATGCAAATCTTCAGCAGTTAGAGACTATTTTCTCAAGAGAGGATAAGATGCCTATTGGTATTTTATTCTGTGTATGATGGTGTACAAAATACACGTCAACACTTGGTTATATTAGAATAATTCAATTGAGGCCTAGTAGATTCATGTGGAGTTATGGGGATGAGTTTGTTGAGCTCTTGCAAAGGATTGTTTCCCTCTTTGCAGGGAGATTTGGAGAAGTCACATTTACAGTCATGGCTCTGCTTAACACCTTGGGGAGATATGTTGTGGAGTTTGATTGTGAGTTGAGTAAACTTTATTTCCTATTGCCCAGGCTTGTGATAGACAGTGGCATTGCTGATATTGACTACTCAAAGTTTTATGGGCATGAGATGCTGCATGATATTGATTTCAATCCTTCAAGATTTTTTAGTTTGACTATCATGAATGGTAACATTTTGGAGTCACAAGGGAGGTTAGTGCAGTTTTGGCATGATGTTTTCACTAATGTGATCAAAGTGGCGCAGCATCGGCATGGTAGGTTCTTCCTGAGACGAAAATGGGACCCTGGGATCGTGCTTGCTTTGGTGTGGATCACATTAAAATTTTCTGGAGTTGTGGTGGCATTGCTTTAGGACAAGCAATTTTGGGAAGGGTGGATTGTAATATCCCCTTTTCCGCTCTAGTTTGTTTTGGGGATTGTTGGCAAATTCTGAGACCCGTTGGTCAATCAGAGGCAGAATTAGGGTTTCCTATTTTCTAGGAGGATGTTTTGGCATTTTTGGTGGCTTGCATGTTGGAATTTTACAGTTCTGATTATGGATTCCTTCTGGGTTTTTAGAGAGTTTTGCAATGGTGTGACATGAATCTAAGGACTTTTCCGAACTTACTATTTTTAGTTAGTGGGGGCGAGAACAACTTATTTTTCTGGGTTTTTCTGGGTTTTCAAAGAGCCTCGCGATGGTGTGACATGCAAACGAATCCGAAGGCTTTTCCAAACTTACTAATTTTAGTAAGTTGTGACGACTGCTCAGAATGTAGTTTAAAGGCATTTGGACATGCTATTTTTAGCAGTATGCTATTTTGAGTAAGTGTTATTTTTAGCAGTGCTAATTTTAGCAGGGTTTCAGCAAGTCAATTCAGATGGCTATTTCCAACAAGTCAGTTTGAGCAGTTGGTCTTCCAACATTTTTGGAGCTATTTTGGCAAGTCTAAGCTTATGTTGCACAACTTCATGGTTGAGGAAAAATATTTTATAGGTGAATTATTTATAAGGCATGATGGACGCCTTAGAAAGAAATAAGCTAATTTTATGAAATAATTCACTTAATTACCTTGGACGCTATAACACACTTTATTGATATTTTTATGAAGTATATTTGCTACCTTGCGGGGGTCGATTTGTAGGAAAATGGTGTTTAAAGTTGGATTATAACTTAAGGCAATATGGGCGATTTATTAAAGGGGTTGCTTAAGTTATATTAAAGTCATTTTCTCAATTATATGTTGGGCGCTCACATTATGTGTTATTTGCATTTTAATAAAGTGTCTTGTCTAGGCAAAATGGGACGACTTAGTGAAGGGATGAAATAAAATGCAAATTAAAGTGAATTTGAATATCATTGTTTAGTCCCACGTTGGAGGGAAAAGGAGGTTCGATTTTGGAGAAGGTTATAAATAAGTGCCTTGGCCTTCATTTGAGACCATCCATGAATATTATAATGAAGTGTTGCTGAAATGCTGTTGGAATGCTTTGAGGAATGCTTACCTCCTAGACTGTATGCTTAACTTCTCGATTGAAAGATAGCGACTAGTTGAGATTTGGGACTGTTCTTCACTTAGAAGAATGGATGGATTCATTGCAAAATGTGTGTTCCAGTTTTTCTGATTTTGGAGTGCTATGTGTGTGTGTTCCAAGTTGTTGGTTTTGGTGTGGCTGTAGCTTATTTTCATTCATATCTCTCTGCTCGTGCGTCCGTTCATTTTGGGTATCGGCTCATTATTTATCTATGCTATAGGCGATCATATCTATAAGTTTTTAGTGCCTATCTTTGAGTCTTGAATTTTTAAATCCAAGTCGAATTTTCTGCCTGGCTGTACCCTGTTGTAATTGCCTTGGGATGCATGCAAAATAGTTTGGGGTTTGTTTGATGCGTTTTATCACTCCTAGCTTCATCGCCTATCTTCTAGTTTTCATTTGCATTTGATTTGGGGTCATTCCGTTGTGTGGGCAAAGTTGTGAGCATTTTTGTGAGTTTTATAGTTACTGGTCTATGTATATCCAACTTGTTGTTTGCATATCAGATTCTGAAGTTGTTAGTGATAAGTGTGTATTTTGGAGTGATTAGTCTTTGGTGGCTTGGAATGCATATCTTATCATTTGCAGCGATGGACAATGTTGTTCTTATTTTGAAATCTCATGCTATATATTGTAAAGTTGATTAGTAGTACTAACAGCTATTTCTTTTTGAATTGTAACTCATTATCCATTGAATAAGTGGAAGAGGCTGGCTTTGCCGCCTATCTTACCTTATTGTAATATTGTCCTCCCGCTGAATAAGCGGTTGAGTAAATTTTCATTTTCATTTTCTGTCCTCCCGCTGAACAAGTGGTCGAGTGATTGTTGCTTATTTCAGTTTCTTGGATTCTGTAATTGGCTGGTCATACCGCCATACTATTGTTGAAATCTCTATCACCCGCTGGATAAGTGGAAGGGGGCTGGCTTGCCGCCTAGCATTGTAATTTCTAGTTGATTATTGAAGCTAACAATCCCCTTATCGCCGTATGCTCTTACCTTCCCACATTGGGCTCTTGGTGATCAGAAAGTGGAAGGGTTACCTTTTAGTTGTATTTTGATTATCATTTTCTAATCCTAACGAGTGCTTGAAATGTTCATAACTGGAAAAAAATTGAAAAAAAGAAGTAAGGGGATATTTCACAAATCCACCTGTCTTCAAGGAGTTTTCGTTCCTCAAAGTTGCTATGCTGTTGAAATGTGTTGCAAAGCACAATTCCTAAAAAGTTGATTGTAAAATGAATGAAAGATGAATGAATAAAGCCTCCTCATATCTTTTTAACAACTCCAAACACTAATTCGATTTTAGGGTTGCAAGACTTTATTTAAATTAAGTTTATTAAACTTTATTTCATCTTCTTATTAACTTTATTTCATTCCCTTATGTCTCCCTCAAGATGTACGACCCCCTTAGACTCCCTTTATTATGAGAATTAAGTTGTTTTTAACTCATGTCTCTTAGGCATCATGGCACAAGGGGGGGGCCTTTATTATAATATAAAGTGACTTAATTAAATCACTTTAATTTTATTTAAATCAAACTTTAGACAATAATTTATTTAATCCAGATTTATTCATAAATCTATCACCTAGACTCCAAACTGAATGCTATCACCTATCCAAGGATGATGATTGGATGTGGCAATGCAACTGGCAATCTCCTCTTGAAAAGTAGGGATGCTCCTAAAAATTAGGAGACGATCTCAAATCGATGATAAACACTCCTAAGCCACTTTGCTACGCTCCTCGGCCCTCCATTGGTCAAACAGTCAACTAGCAGTCTCCTTTTCAAATTTAGGAACCCCCCTAAAAAAATAGGAAACTGCCCCAGAATGCCCAAAACGTCTCCAATAATCCTCAGAAGGTCACGAAACCCCCAAATGGGCTCCCTATCTCCACGTTAGCCCACGGGAACCTTGATTATAGGCTAACCCATGCTGACAACTGGACTATCTAAGGAGGGACATCACATGAAACCTAGGATCACTCAAAATTTCACACAGTAAACATAGCAAAAGCGTAAAATTTGTGATAATTCAATGAATGAGCTGATGGTCCTGCAAAAAGTTCACAAAATGGACCGGACCTATTTCAAGGGATATATGAATAAGTAGGCTACACGAATGTCTAGAAATGTGGCTCACAAGTGGGTTGCACCAATGAGAAGGAAATATATGGTAAATCATAGAATTCTCTGAATTTTTGGCTTCAATTCTAAAAGAGTCAAAAAAAGAAGAATCTCCTCCTAATAAATAGGAACTCTTCTAAAGATTAGGAAACTGCCCCAAAATGCCCAAAATGTCTCCAATACTCCTTAGAAGATCACCAAACCCCCAAATGGGCTCCCTATCTACCACGTTAGCCCATGGGAACCCTGATTATAGGCTAACCCATGCTAACAACTGGACTGTCTAAAGAAGGAACATTACATGAAACCTAGGATCACCCAAAATTTCACTCGGTAACCATAGCAAAAGCGTAAAATTTGTGATAATTCAATGAATGAGCTGATGGTCCTGCATAAAGTTCACAAAATGGACCGCAGCTATTCCAAGGGATATATGAATAAGTAGGCTGCAGGAATGTCTAGAAATGTGGCTCACAAGTGGGTTGCACCAATGAGAAGGAAATCTATGGTAAATCACAGAATTCTCTGAATTTTTGGCTTCAATTCTGAAAGCGTCAAAAAGAGAAGAATAAAACCATCAAGCTTGATCAATGCTCCTCAATAGCCATGAAAAGTCATCTTTTTTGTTGAGATGTTTTATTTTAACATTTGTCTACACTTGCAATGTTTGAAGGATGAAAACTGACTATGCAACATCTATGTTGAGAAAAAAGTTATCATTCCTTTGTGAGGGTGACTCATAATAAATAACTTGGAAAATTTCTTTGTTTATTTAAGGAATTCTATCACTTTGACTTCGCTTTACCTTGAATCAACAAAAAAATTGGAAGTAAGTGACTACTCATATTAAGAGTTCATAAATAAGTAGGCTAAACTTACAACAGATCAGATACTTAATCTGCCCAGATATTCACCCCATTTCTTGGATAAGAAAAGCACTCCTACACTATACTCATGCCAATCTGCATTGACCACAACATTCTAGCTTTGAGGAAATGTTCATTAAATCCATAGTTGAAAATCTCGGACTCGCCATGGACTCGGCAAACCAAAAATTTGGACTCGGACTCGGACTCGTGAAAGACTCGCGAAAGACTTGGCAAAAAAAAAACCATAGTTTTACAAAAAAACATAAAGAAATTAATGCATTTAGAGAAGATAAGAGCCATAATTGAAACATTACACATGTCATATGATCAACAAACGCGCAATATTTGAAATTTCATCATTCATACTCATAGTTTCAAACTTTCAACTCTAAAATGTATAATACCAAGATTTCTTCAATGCTAATTATGTTGTTATATGGAGCCTAATCAGACTCTGAGGTTAAATTTTCCCTACTTCCATCAGCGCAGTTTCCCCCTATATTTTTTGACCGGGGTTTGGGGGGAGCGCCCCCAAGTTGGGGTCAAGGGATACAGGGCGGGGTCGAGGGGCAGCGCCCCGCGAGGCCAAAAATACTTTTATTATTTTATAAAGGCGTCGGGTGTTATTTTTCTATTGGCCCACGTCCAATTAGGGTTACCCCTTAACCCCCAAAAAAGTCAAAAGGGGGGGGAGTTACGCCAATTGAAGGCAAAAAAACAAAAAAAAAACTCATTTTTAAAGCTTGCCTGATGGTTTATCTAGGTCGCGCGAGTCCGTGCAAAAGACTTGCACAAGTCCTTGCAAAAGACTCGCAAGTCTTTCAAATGGACTCGCCTCGCGAGTCCTTGGCGAGTCGACTCGTGGCTCCCGCGAGTCCGTGGCGAGTCCACGAGTTTTAAAACTATGATTAAATCCATTAAATTGCATAGGCTATATGGAACATACATATTTTCTCTTGATAAAATTTTCAATGGTCTTACATAGCACTTTAAAGGGTATGCCCCTGCCAGTGGAAGATACCTATCTTCTCATGTTAAATTTGAATCTTATCTTTACATAACAATTGAAATGGACATGAAGGTTCCTGTGCACAAAATGCTGGGCAAGGCATGAATCCTAATCATCAATCAGAACAACATTAAGTATAATATTGAGGGAGAGTTAAGTTGCAACTATGACATAAGCACTGAGAGAAAACATTAGCATTAAGCTACACTTGCAATACGATAAAAAAAATAAACACCAAAAGAACCATACTTCACCTCAAAATCTGCCATTGTAATACTAAGATTGTTCATTTCATCTTGTGTCCACGCCTTTTTCCACCATGCATATTCAGTAACCTCTATATCCCCACATTTTACGAGATTTTGAGGATTCCTGCTCGCTATTATTCTCTTTATTGCAACTGATGCCGCTTCCCTGGTTAATGCTGTCAAGTCTGCACCTACAAAACCAGGTGTGCATTTTGCAATTTTCTTGAAATCAAACGAACCTTCTAGTCTTAATCCTCTTGTAATTACTGACAAGATCTCTACTCTTGAATTTTCATCTGGAACACCTAGAACAATCTCACGATCAAAGCGACCAGGCCTTCGAAGTGCAGGATCTAGAGCATCAGGTCTATTTGTAGCCCCAATCACTAGAACATGGCCTGACTTCTTTTTAGGTGTTTCTGCATCAGATTCTTGGTCAGCAGATATCATGGTTTCATGTGATTCATCCATGCAGGTCAAAAGTTGTACCACAATACGACGCTCCATTTCCCTCTGCAAATTTTCTCTTTTGGCACTTATAGCGTCAATCTCATCTATGAATATTATTGCAGGTGCTGTTTTTAATGCTTTTGAAAACAAATTACGAATATTCTCTTCAGATTCACCTGCCATGTTATTCAATAAAATATCACAAAATTGAATCAAGCAACAGCATGCATGAGGCCAAAGTACTATTTTATAATGATATTGCCAAACCATCAGAGAAAAACCTAATAAATGACTTGGAGAAACAAACTTGCAGGATACAAATTTCCAATGTGCAATTAATTACATATAATACAGAAACAACAAGATCAAGAACATCTCTAAGGACTCCTCAATGATCATATTAAAAATGAACAGTATATGCATCATGAAAATGACTGATGCAGTGCATAAATGTCATGTCACCAAGGAAAAGGCAACAATTATCTAAATTATCCCTTGCAATGGAATTTAACTGATGTTTAGATGTGGACTAATTTTGAAAGACAGAATAATGATATCGTTTTGGATTGTTGTGTGGTGTGTAATTCACCAAATAAGCCCTCCCTTATTTACACAATTAATGTAAGACCAATACTATGGGGATGATAGACAGCCATTCAAGATTGGCTTGTCCTATAGTTAATCTGAATCATGTTTAGGCTTCAGTCGACCTTAATGGTGATAACGGCCATGAAGCCTACAAGCCATTGAATCTTTTTCATTTGTACATGATTAAACTCAAAATTCATTTTTCCATGACGACACCAATGACAGTCCAATGATGATGAAAAAAAAATTGCATATTCTAAGCCCAGTTGATACAGTACAGGCTTCAAGAGATAATGTACAGGTTAACCCACATTAATTGATTCTCAAAAGAATTGAATTTTCTTGCATTTCCCCTACTTAGTTGTACTGGCCGCCATAAGAAACTGGCAAGACTATCTTAGACCACATTCCACGAGCTTTCCCCATTCCTGCTATTAACAGACCACCTTAGGAGGCAACCTACAGTCCCACTGCAGCTTTATGTGAGGAACTCCATGGTATTTTAAGTTATTCCACTGCAGATTTTTTAATTGCTAATGCTCTCTTTTTGGTACTGGGCTTCATGAATGGCTAGTTTCTGCAATTATTGGATTTCAGTTCCTTTGTTCCCTTTCCATGTTCACGTCATAACTTATATAAACCGTACATAAACTACAGCCTAGAAACTCATTTGATACCAATCAATATTCTTACATTCACTTCACTCTCATATTGCTCCATCTATAGGAGCTATTTCATATAAAGTTGTCACATTGGGGTTAATAAGTTGTCACGGCTATCCATCACAGAACTTCCTTTTCCCTCTTGTATCTCCCAGTCACATTTTCACAGATTATCTACTACACGCATCAGTATTTTTCAATAAAGGAGTTACTACAAGTCTACTATAGATTGCATACACCTTCCCCAACATACTGCCATTCTGCCTGGGGGCTCCTGGAAATTAATTAGTAGTCTCTGGTAACGCTCTTATAGGCACCGCTCTCATTGGCACCTTCTCTTTTCCTAGCGTCCTTCCACGGCATCCAGTGTACTGCATGGGGATTGCATGGGGATGTGTGCTACTCATCCTTCATGTTCATCTTATCACTCTTCGATCGTGATTGTTTGCTAACACATACCTTCCACACATTTTCAATACCAAGCGGCATCACATGTAGTGATGACAACTTGTGGCATGCATTGCTTAGCTTAAAAAAAGGCTGGGTTTTGTCCGCTGGAATCCATGGACATTGCACCCATTTATATCCCAGATTTACCCATCCTAATGATTGTGGTACAACTCTATTACAATAGAAGCTAATTGCTAGTCGCCTCAAATAAACCATTATAGTTTCTGCTTACTACATTGCTATGCAATTCCCTTTCATAGAAGTACAAAAAGCAGACTCTACAGCCGTGCTAAATTGAGATGCCTTGCACTTTTTCTAATGTTTTTAATAGGTTATTTTGAATTCCACAAAAGGTCATACAATGTTTTCAATTAACCATATTATTTAATTCCACCTTTCACAGAATCAATGCAGTGACAATGGGTGAAAGTTGATAAAAGTTGTCCTTTCCCAGAGTTATATGCTTCAAAAAAACACCAAATACACATGCTTAAGCAACAAAAAGTACGAATAACTAAAATGCTGTATACATGTTTAAAAGTTTAGAAATCGCAATAAAATCAGTTTATTGTGTTAATTGAGAATTCTAATCTACTGACACTTTCTTTAAGATTTTTATGTGTTTTATAAAAAATGTTCGGAAAGCCTTGAACAAAAAAAATATTGTATGGTGTGGAAGTTAATGAAATTTACTAGCTCAAAATTTTATACTTCATAAAAACACCCCCTACATATGCTTGGGCAACACCTAGCATGGATTGAGAACTCAGTTTCTTATGTTTAGGGGAGAGGATCTAGTAGTCTGCACCCTAATTTCGTGCTTCTCAAAATCTTATGTGGAAATTTCAAATCATTCCCAATTTTTTACTGTAGCTTACTTGGCAAGTCCCCTGCTTATAACTAAGGTTTTAGGGCCACATCATCAAGTATGGTGCCACATCAGCATGCTTTTTGCCAAGGTGTCCAAAACAGCCCAAAAAAAAGTGAGACCAATAGCCATGCAAAAGAGACCCCGATACTTGTGCAGCGGATGTGGCATCACATGATTGGTTACTTTTCTCAACTATTGGTACATTTCCTAACAATAACAACTTTTGAGTCACAACTATTGGTGCATAAACACACAAAAATTGATATTTTATGTTTCAAACAATAATTTTTATTTGTACTATTATTGAAACAAAAAGTATCAACAACCCTCACAACAATTGATACATGCTCAGCTAATAATGCTCTTCCCCTATAATTTTCAGTTTCTTTATGTGTTTTACACGAAATAGATGATGAAATAAACATAAATAGACTATTGTAGAAACAGAGACCAATCTTTATTTTCAGATGGAAAAAAGGTTTTTTTTTTTTTGGAGAATTTAAAGAAAGTCATTCGTCCAAGATTAGACGATATCCGCTACGGAATCGTACCTGATACTCCAGAGACCACTTCCGTAGCCGAAATTTTGTAGAAGGGAACACCTGCCTCGTTGGCTATGGCATGAGCCAATTTGGTTTTCCCACATCCAGGCGGCCCGTGCAACAAAATGCCCTTCATGGGCTGAACTCCCAACCAAGGATAAATCTCCGGATGAAACAGAGGGTAAATAATCTCCATCACTTCATTGATTACTCCACTCAACCCGCCTAAATCTTTAAACATCACCCGACTATCAAACCCCTTGTCTTCCTTTTTAAGCTTAACTTCAAGCCCTCCTTGAGATTCTTGCCTCTCCTTGGAATTGCTAACTATTCCATCCAATTCATTACCATTTTCACTACAAAGTTCATTGTTGATATCCATCTTAGTGTTCTCCTGCGTGCTTTTAGTTGACTCCGAGGGTTTCGGAGGGGAAGCATTAACATTGGCGCCGTAATTTGTTCTCAACACAGTGTTCATGAGACCTGGGAAAGATGTCGGGTTCAATTCGAATTGTGACCCGTTGCTGTCGCTTTCTCGTGATGATGATGCTTCCTCCTCCTCCTCATCTTCCTCCTCCTCCTCTTCCTCCTCTTCATGGAGGCTGTTGCACTTTCTCTTTTGATGATTACTGTTATGTTGGAGGGTTTGGATGGCGCGGAGAACTATTTTACGAAAGGGGTCTTCTTTGTGACGTCTGTACTCGCGGTAATTTGTTCTGAGATAATTAACAGTGGCGTCGAGGTCGTGGACGTCGTGGTTAATGGCGTATTGCTCAACCCTCGGAAGTATCAGCCTATCGAAGAATGAACGATGGACAGTGCGCACCTTAGGACACCTCGTTTTATGCCTCATTATGATCACGATGCTCAGATTACAGGCAGCACAGAAATGATAGCCCTCGAAATCCCGATTAACCTGTTTCCAGTAGCCTTCGATTATACTCTTCACCTCTGAATACTGTGATTTTGAAGTGTAGCGAGCTAGTCAACTAAACACAAGGAATTGCATATGAAAAATATATGTAAAGGGCTTCGGCCCTAGCTCGTGCGATCGTGCTTAAGGTAAATATAAAAATATATATATATGTAAAATTAAATAAATGTTTTATATATTATTTTTGGGGAAACTTTCAACAATATTTAGACAACCTACAATCCTTCAGATTCCCTATCCAGTGACCTTGAAGTCTCCTAAGTTCAAGATTTCCTTTAGCACTCCAGCACTCCAGATCCAGCCAAATTTGGTAACAAAGAATGTAAATAGTTTCAATCCATACAAAATCAAGTTTAAAATTTGCCTTAGTATTCAATATTTCCAATTTTTCAGAGTTGTTTCTGATTTTCAAGCACAAGCTACAAGATGTTAAAACAATATCTTTTTAAGAGTGTTTAAGCTTTCACGATCAATATTTTTTGATGGATGTTCCGCATTCTAAAGCAAGACCTCAAATATTCTAAAACATTAAGAGTGATGGCTGGATTTTATATCAAGGTTTTTGGTTCATTCACATCTTCTACAAGACACGTAAACATGTGGAAGCATACACAAGGCACGTGGAGTGTTTTTAATGTGGAAATTCCTGAGTTAATTACACTTGTGTAAGGATGCTTTAGCAAACAAACAACACTCATATCCTCAAAAAAGCTTACAAAGCTTATAAATGTAAGCATGCACGGTAAGAAAATTCATATATTTTTTATGGTGTTGACCAAGCAAGAAGCATTTTTCTTATGTATAAGGGAGGTTCATTATCAATGATTTTGAGGACTTCTGAAAAGTATTTTTTGTTTGTGCTATAAGTCTGCCCTCTTCAACTGGTGTTTTTATTTTTTATTTAACATTATAATATTTTTTTTTTAAAAAAATTGTTGTTCAACCATAGTTTTTTGAATTTTGAAAGATTATACTTTTATGGGTGTTATCTTTTTTAAAGAGTATATATTAAGCTATGCATATTGGAGATTATCTTTTTTAAAGAGTATATATTAAGGTATGCATATTGGAGATTATCTTTTTTAAAGAGTATATATTAAGCTATACATATTGGTGTAGTTTGAGTTGATGATTTTGCAATATCATAATACTTTTTTCATTTCAACAACTTTTGGGCCTTGTTAAATTTGATATAAGATATAATTCAATTTTATAAGATTAAGAGGGTATATTTTGATATTTTCGGGAAAGAATTTAAAATGAATAGATTTAATTAGGTTAATATAGTTTATTCAATTTTTTAATATGGATATTTGAAATGTTTTATTAATAAATATAATATTTCATATTATTTAATTAGTTGTATAGATTTAGATTTAATTAGTTGATATTATTTATGCGTTGAATTAAATATTTTATTATTTTATTTATTCGTTAAATAAAATGAATTCAGTAGTTATAAAATTCAAATTGCATTTTTTATTTAAAGAAAATACAATTTAGTTATAGTTAGTTTTATTTGTCCATTTAACTTTTTTAACTAATATTCAATTGTAAATTAATTGCCAAATTTCTATTTTATAATTTAAATGTGATATTGCTTTTGGCTATAGAATTTGAAAGCTTTTTAATTGGATTTTAGACCACTTTAATGACTGTTACTAAAAATATTTTCCTCACATGAGATTTAGTAGAAAAAATAATATAATGAATTACCTATTGTCATATGCATTTATAGAACACTAAATCTCCATTTCCTCTACTTGAACAAGTGTTCAAAGTTCACTTTCATCAACAAACAAGAGTACCAAGCAGCATAATTAAAGTATGTGCTACATCTACTTTTCCACTCATTTAATTAATTCTACTCACTAAATTTGATCGCCTTTTTTAAATGCATAACAATAGAATAGTTTTTAATCAAACAATGGCTACTCTTTTTTATGATGATGTGATAGTATTTGGGTCTATCATTGTATTCATTGAAATGTGCACCCTTATTTTGTTATTCATGTTACTGAAGGGTACTCCTCAGTTCCTGTGTGTAGTAATGTTATTCTTCTTCTTTCAATATGTCATTGTTGGTTGTATCCACTATCCTACAATTAATCAGTTGCCTATAATTAGAAATTCAGGAAACAATAGACATAGTAACCTCAACATCTATTCTAATGAAAATGTCTACTTAAACTACGCAAGCCAAAAAGGAAATGGAAAAATTGCTAAAGCAATCAAGTTTTAAAGATTCTGGGGGAGAAAATGAACTAAGTCATCTTCAAAAATTGAACTTAAAGAAATACAAATACTGTACGAAGGGAAATAGATCCAAAGGTGTTAAGAAACATCCATTAGGTCACTATGCTATAAAAATTAGCAATCTTGAATCCAAGCGATGTATGACCATGTGATCCAAATGAGATTTCCAATAGGCGTACTTGAAATGATTATTTTCTACTCAGTGTATCAAACAAGCACTTAATTTTATGCTTCTAAAATTGTCAAAACCACTACTATGAATTTCCTTGAATATTCAACTTCCCTTCTTATACAACTTAAAACTATGATATTGCTACTCATTTATTAGAATAAAATAATAATTAATATGAACATAAGAAAACCCTAGCTTATAATATTGTACAATAGTTTATTACAAGAAACTCAAGGAAAAGATTCCAAGTTATGGCAACCTAATCATATAACAAAAGAAGATGAATAGTTCTTTTCCTCTTATTAAACATAACCCATTAAATGAACAATAACATGAAAAATCCATATATCATGCTGGATAATATTTATGTATCCTAGAGTTATTATGCTCTCTTACTAATATGTTATAGATCTATTGTGCTCTTTTCGTAACATGTTCTTATCGTTTTATATATTGACTATGCTCTTTTAAACAAAGAAAATCTATCTAATCTAGTAAAATATTTTTTTAAATCTAACCCCGTGTTATAATCTTCCAAAGATAGTCCAAGAAAAGAAATTCTTTTACACTATAGATATTATGCCATAGAAAATAAGAACTTTGAATAAAGCTTTGACCTCACTATTTTTTATAATTCTTAGTACATTTAAGATTATAACCAAGGTTGTTTCTATTTAACTTTTATTTTGGTTATCATTTTCAAATTTTGAGTACACACTAGCAACACATCTTCTACTTACTAGAAAATATTGCTCACAATTCTAAATTCTTACATAATTCATGTTCTAACAATGGCCTAGTCATAAACCAATAGAAGCTTATGGGCACTGGGAAGAAAATCCCATGTTACATGTAAGCTTATTATAACAACAAATTAAAGTCTCATTGCACATCTTATGCTCAACACAAAGTGTTTCATTTTTTCCTATTCATCATAAACATTTTCTTGGCAAGTGTGAGCTAGAGAATGCTCAAAGATTTATCAAAGTACAGCCTACAAACAAGGTGATGTAAAGAGTTATCTTCACTAATGGGTAGAATCCCTTTTGTTTTGAGGTAGACCATTTCAAAGGATCAAAAAAATTATTTGTGGACTCCCTTTATAGAAATATCAGCAAAATCAATATGATCAAATCAAAGACAATTATTGTTGACCATATGATTTAGCATAACAATGTTGAAAAAGTTTATGAGGATGACCAAATATCACACCTCTCCTGTGAAAGGTTTATGCGGGAAAGAGGTCTCCTAACCTTCAGGCCATCATGTCTTAGAAATTTAAATCATTTCTACAGGGATCCAAAGCCTGTTGAATTAATTATATGCACCCATTGCAATAATCAGAAATGGTATCATGTCCCTAGAAAAGTTTGGATGCAACTAGCTTCATTTCCCTCTTTTATAGATTACACGACCCTTTTGGAACAAAATGGACAACTTTGGTTGAGCACTATGTTCAGAGGGCCACAACTAGGAAAAGAAAATTTACCACAACTTCACTACCATGGACAACTCTTCCAAATTTAATTTTCTTTCGAATCAAACACTGAATGGAAAAGACAAATCCTAGACCATTGGGGACCACAAGGGGTTTTCCTCACTCTACCCTTTCATGAAAGAATACGCAAAATTGTCCGGGAACAAATCCCCACTTGAACACAAAGTATTTGTGAATTCTATCCATGATGGAACCAACATACAAACACTTGGCACCTGCAACAACAAATCTTTCAAAGGCTTTAATGGTTTGATATCCTCAACCTTACACTCAAGGATCTAGCTCTCCCATCAGC
Organism: Cryptomeria japonica; assembly: GCF_030272615.1. Lineage (NCBI taxonomy): Eukaryota > Viridiplantae > Streptophyta > Pinopsida > Cupressales > Cupressaceae > Cryptomeria > Cryptomeria japonica. The sequence continues at coordinate 476,767,258 of NC_081414.1, read as the reverse complement.
ATCCACTTTTTCCACATCTGATACAGATGATTCTCATGCTAGTTGTGATGAGAATCATGTTTACAGTGATTGATACCTTTCTATATTGTGAGATGATTATTTCATAGAAGTCTCTTTCTGCAACAACTCATTCCCATGTACTTGTAAGCAATATTATCATAGAGAGATTCCTCACTAAGTTATGACATACTTATGTCATGCATTTTGGTATTAGATAGTTTTTGCAAACAAAACCCATGAAATGAACAATAACATGAAAAATCCAAATATCATGTTGGATATTGTTTATGTATCCTAGAGCTATTATGCTCTCTTACTAATATGTTCTAGATGTATTGTGCTCTTTTAGTAACATGTTCTTATCATTTTTTACATTGACTATGCTCTTTTAGTTAAACATGTTCTTGGTAAAATCAAAATCAATTAGATGATATAAGGGTAAGTGCACCAAGATGGTGTGCAAAAAAGGGGTATAAGTGGACACTTTTTTTTTGAAATCAGGTAAACCTAAACTTGGAGGAGAAAGTTGAGAGCCATCCACTCAAGATATGAAGATAGTCAAAGAACAAAGATTGTAGTACTCTGAATCTAGTTTCCAAACTACTAATTTTATTCAAAATTAGATAAGATTAAGGGAGTCAAATCCTTCGCGCACGAAAAATAGACCTTGATTTTTTCTGAAAAAACATAACATAGTGTCTGACTTGCACATCAAAAAAGTCATAGTTAGATTTAGTATTTTGACAAATACTTTGGCAGAAAGATAGGTAAGAGTGAGCACTAAAAGTTGTGTAATTTTTTGTTGAGTATTTTTTTTATGATTTTTCCAATCGAGCACATCCTGAAAATTAGGTACCTGTTTGTGCGCGAAGCATAACTTGCACAAAAACAATCGAAAATGCAATTTTTTTTAAATTGTAAATAATAAAGTGCACTACAATAATATATAAAGTTTTTAAAGTTTGGATAAGTAGATCAAAAGTTATTAAAAAAACACGTATGTCTCTAAGAACTATGGAGACATTGGTAAAAGAAATTCAATAATAATATGTTATTGTTGTTCAAATTTTTTTTTTAAATTATATGGTTAGAAAGCTCAAAAGATGGGTGAAAATATGGTGGCAATTTTAGAAATACCCACTTGATGAAGTGTAAACCTAATGATGACAAAGTCGAGAAACCAAGTTCATAAAACAAAACACGTCAGAAAGGAGGGAAATGGAGGGAAATCAAACTTCCAAACCACAGCTTTGTCATCCAAGCCTATTCATAAGCCTAAATAGACAAGAGCACGTTTGGGGTTTCTTTTGAATAAGAACCGCGTACGGGTTTTATTTGAATAAGCAGCGCATACATGGTTCTAAGAAGAAAATACCACATACACGGTTCTTCCTATGATACTATAACATAAAAAAATTAATGTGTATGTTTAAAATGTGTGTGTGTGTGTGCATACATATATGTATATGTATATATGTAGATATTGTATGTGTATATGTATATATAATATGTGTATACACACACATATGTATGTATATGTATATAATATGTGTATGACGTATGTATGCATATATGTATTTTTATAATAAATATATAATATGTATGTATGTGTATTATATGTATATTTGTGTACATGTACATGTATATTGATATATATTGTTTTTTGATATATTATTGTACATTATATTCCTCTCTCTCTCTCAGGACCCCACATAACACCTAATGACATCATGTAAGATCCCTTAGCACACATATGACCCCTTTAGACCATATGATGTCCTAAGGGGTCATATGATGTTCTAACACATGTGTGGCCCCATTATGACCATCTCTCTCTCTCTCTCTCTCTCTCTCTCTCTCTCTCTCTCTCTCTCTCTCTCTCTCTGGACCCCACATAACACCACATGACCCTTTAGGAGCATATGATGTCTTAAGGGGTCAAGATGGCAAGATGGAATTACGATGGCGTAAGGTGGCAAGATGAACCATTATTAGAATATAAAAATTTGTACCAATACTACTTACAAGAATAACAAACTAGCATTCTCCCCCTCTCTCCCTTCCTCCATACCCCATCCTTCTTTATCTCTTCTTCTCTCCCTCCCCACTCTTTCTCTCTCCCTACCCCCCCCCCTCTCTCTCTCTCTCTCTCTCTCTCTCTCTCTCTCTCTCTCTCTCTCTCTCTCTCTCTCTCTCTCTCTCTCTCTCTCTCTCTCTCTCTCTCTCTCTCTCTCTCTCTCTCATAACACCTAATGATACCATGTGACCCCTTAGAAGACCACATGACCCTTTAGGAGCATATGATGTCCTATGGGGTCATATGGTGTCCTAAGGTGGCAAGATGAACCATTATTACAATATAAAAATCACTACCAATACTGCTTACAAAAATTAAAAACTAGCATGCTCCCTCTCTCTCCCTTCCTCCATACCCCATCCATACACAAATTCAACTTGGTAAACAACTTCTTTATCTGAAAATTGACCGCAAGCCTCGCAAGTTGTTTATAATTGGCAAAAATTTCATTATCACCCAAATTTCATGTGTAGAGGAAATTCATAAACACTTTCAAGCTTTCTCCTCCTACCTCCTACACTATCACTTCTACTCTTCCATTCTACATGAAACCTGGAACCTGAAACACAATACTTTCTCCTCCCACCTCTTTCATCACTATATTTTGTTTACCCCTTGTTATATACCACTTGGAACATAATAATCTTATCTGCCACCTCCTTTATCACAATCACTCCTTTCGTTTGAGCCATCAGATTGCCTTCAAACATGGTCCGAAAAACATCTGACCTGTTCACCCCACCAATATATTATAAAACAAAAGGTAATGGAATGTCCTCTCTCTCTCTCTCTCTCTCTCTCTCTCTCTCTCTCTCTCTCTCTCTCTCTCTCTCTCTCTCTCCATATTCTCTCATGCCCCTCTCTCTCTCTCTCTCTCTCTCTCTCTCTCTCTCTCTCTCTCTCTCTCTCTCTCTCTCATGCCCCTCTCTCTCTCTCTCTCTCTCTCTCTCTCTCTCTCTCTCTCTCTCTCTCTCTCTCTCTCTCTCTCTCTCTCTCTCTCCCTTTTCATTCACATTTTATTTACTTCAAGTAATGCGTACGGGATTTTGATAAGCTAAAAGTGCATACAGGATACTGGGAATATGGACGTTGGCCTGCTGAGCATTTTTAAGGACTAAAAGCGCGCACAGGGTTACTGAACATACTACGTATACGATTCTTGAACATACTTTTAGTTGCCCAACAACCTCAACAACCTCAAAAGAAGTTTTTGAGGTTGTTGAAGGCCCCACTACAACTGTTACTATGCTTCTATGACAGTTTTATATGTAGAAACTTAAGTGAATTTTTTGTTTTGCATGATTTCAAATGATTGAATTGTTATTCTTATTGGTTTGGTCAATTTTATTGTGATTGTTTAATAGTTTTAATTTAATAAAATAATGATAATTCTCAATTTTATGGTTATTTGATTGTTTAAGAAATTTTGTTTACATATATATGTAAAATGATTGTGTTTAGGACAACCAGTATTAACGATAGGAAAGAACAATCGAGGAACAGTGGAACAACGAGAGGCTGAAAAGGAAAGATAAAGGCAACGTATGAAGAAATTACGTGACATAAGAGAAATGAGACAAGAAGGTACGCAATCCTCAACATCTCAATTCGATTTACCAAATGAACATAATGCAATTGAAGAAGAGATCACAATGAATAATCAAACAAATGATGAAGCTGCACCAACAACATTTGATTTACCATATGAACCTAATGCAATGAATGTACCTAATACACATAATGATGAACATACACCAGCTCTATTTGATGCAATGAATGTACCTAATGCACGCAATGCACCGATGTTAACACCTCCTAGAATCATTCGTATGAAACCAAAGTATCTAATTGACATCAATGAGAATATTTTGAAGCCAATGCCCGATAAAATGAATGAATGAACTTGTAGGAGATTAGTTAAAATAATATCGCAAAACTATTTTGAAAACTTGAATCAAATTGCAAGATGCCAATTAATTGTTGAAATGATTAAAAATTTGAATTTTAGAGAGAATGAAAATTCTAGGCCTAAGATCATCCAAAAGTAATAGCGAAAGAATTATTGTGAGAAATCTATTTGATGCATATCAAGCTATTGGTTCAAAATCACATACTAAAGATTCTAATGTTACTAGACGTGTTATTACATCAACCATAATGAGTAAGAAAATAAAAAAAGATTGTTTGATAAGAAAAACAAGTAAGTCATTAAACATAAGTAGAACAACATTATGCAAAGCATTAGATAGGCGGGAGAAAATAGAGGACCCTAACAATAATTTTGTTTGGGCGTTCTCGGGTAGACTACCACGCAAAGACAAGGTTGTTGTTGATGCACTAAGAACATTAACTGAAACTTTTTGGCATGACAACACAAGGGTTTCGCCTAACCAAAGAGATGTTGTTAGAAGGCGAATTGGATCTAGAAATCATTAGACACATGCCAAACACTATTTGGATATGACTCAAACAAAATTTTATGAAAGATTTCTTCAAAAGTTTCCTCAAATAAGAATTTGTTAAATATTTTTTGAAATGGCAAAACCTTTTTATGTTAAGATTAATCATGTACGCACCACGTGTTGTTGTAGGATGCATATTGAATTTTCCATGCACTATGATTTTTATTGTCATATATGTTGTACTTTGCACACTAACGATGTTTTGCATGAATGAAATATACAACCACCTCCTAAGTCACCAAGAGAATTTATTTTAAGTGTGTTATGTAAAAGAGATTATGTGTTTGAAAGGTTCTTATGCTACATATGGTGGTTTGTAATATTTGCCAAGATGTCTACATTTGGATAACACACATGAAATTGGTAGGAAACTAGTATCTTTTGGAAAGTACAAGATAGTGAAATATGGGGTTAAAGATGGAAAAGAATTGAAGAGATGTGAGTTAGTGAAAAACGATATATGTGTAGTTGATTTTATGAGAACGTTTAAAGAGAAACTAGTTTATGAGTACATAACGCATACACATGGAGTTCGATGGTTAAATGAGCAATTCAAGTTATGCAAGGACACATTTCCTCTTGGCACCATTGTCTCTATAGTTGATTTTGCTGAAAATTATACACTACAACCTCAAAATGAAGTGCAATCTATGTATTACCATTCTACACAAGTTTCTATTTTTGTACACATAGCATTCATTCATGTAGATGATAGCACAAAGGAGGATAGAAAGGTTGTAAGAGAGTATCATTTCTACATAAGTGATGATCGTACACATTCGTCAGAGTTTGTGCAAGGATTCTTTAAAGGGAAAGGAACATACGATACAAGCAACACATAATATGGTCAGATAATTGCACATCGCAATTCAAAAATGCGAGGATGTTTTATTGGTTGAGTAGGATGCATGTGACAAGCAGTGTACAATATTTTTGGAATTTCACTGAGGCTGGACATGGAAAGGTAGAGCACGATGATGCAAGAGCATGTGTAAAAAGAGCCCTAGCTAGAGAAGAATTGAAGTACGAAGGTGGTGTTGAGTTGACAGATTCAACAACAATTGTGTGATTGTGTAACTCTACAATGGGACCAAGTAATGCAGGTACATCAATGGTTCATTGATATTTTTGGTTGATCACTGAATCTGACATTGAAAACTATCAAGATTGTTGTACAGTTGCAAGATCCAGTGACATGCACTCATTTTGAAGTTCAAATGCAAGTTCACTAGTAATTTATACTAGACAAATTGTATATTTTTTCTCTTCATGTATGTATTTTTTGTGGGAAGAATGTGAATCACAAGAGTGGGTTGACAAATGGTCTTGTAGACCGTTGCTTCCCATTAATACCTATCAAATCCCCAGAGCACTGCAGTTGAACCAGATGGAAGCATCAGTTGATTTTGATAATGTATTCGACCTAGTGGAACTAGGTGAATTTTTGGGTAAATTTTATTGTAGGAATTTTTTTTGGCTCATTTTGTTACATCAAACATTATTTTTGGTATTAATTATCATTCTACAACATGCAAGTCATGTGTACGCAGTTGTTGCAGAAGAGAACAATGAAGAAGGAATGGATTACTTTTTGTGTCGTTGTATTGAGCCTAAGAGAAAATTGACAATCATAATCATTGATGGAGAGGGTATTGAGTATCCAGTAGGGTTTGTTGTCATGACAGGCACATGGCTTAGGAGATACCCTATCAAGAATTCTGATATTTGGTTGTCCGAGAACTTTGAAACACACATACATATTCTTCATTTCTCCAACCTTGTTGGTGCAACAAATATTCATTTGATTAAGTATCGTGGTAGACCTCATAACAAGATTTTATGGAAAGTTCATGAATCTGACAACGAGGCAATACTTGACACAATATGGGTTAGAGACAATCTAGAAGGCTCACTTGATTGATTCTACAGTTCAGGGGCATATTTTTTATATTTAAATGGCCATGAGCTGATTTGTACATATTTAGATGCCAAATTTTGTATAATTAAAATGGCGATGAGCTGATTCGCACATATTTAAATGCCAATTTTTGTATATTCAAATGGCAATGACCTAATTCGCACATATTTAAATGCCAAATTTTGTATAAAATCCCATGAGATGATTTGTAAAACATTTTTTGAATATATGTGACTATGTTTTGAATATCTTAAGGGTTTTGAGTTTATGTGATGTGATAAGTCGGGTTGGTTTTGGCCCTCATATTAGAATAGTTTTTTAGGAATGGGCTTGTAGAGGGCACCATGATAACAACAGGATTAGAAACAACTGACAAGCATTTTGCAATGACCAGGAAGATAACCGAGATAGGTCATTGTAGACGAGCCTCACGTGACCCTATAGGTTCAAACGGATCGATCATATGCATTTTTTGGACTCAGGGCACTTGAGAGATTGCATCAGTAGGGTATGGCTCTCGACATTACGACACATTGGGAGGAACAAAAAGAGAATTCCTAGCATAAACCTACCCACCCAGACATGCTCATCATGTTGGTTTGTTCCCACGATGAATGAAATCAAATCTAGCCTATCTTGCAACTTTGCATTGCATGTCATTGACGGTTTTGTTGTAGGTGAAAAAACACTACCATTTGAAAATGGCTCCGAGTCATCAAAAACCAAGATATGTCATTGTAGATGAGCCTCACGTAAACTTATAGGTTCAAAGAAATCGATCATATGCGTCTTGGATTGCGAGAAACTGTCCGTCAAAGTTTGACAATTTTTTGGACTCGGGGCACTTGAGAGATCGCACCGGTAGGATATGGTTCTCGATGTTCCAGTGTTTTGGGAGGCATAACATGAGCATGCCTAGCATAAACCTGCCCACCTGTACGCGCTCATGATGTTGGTTTGTTCCCATGACGAATGAAATCAAATCTAGCCTATCTTGCAACTTTGCACTGCATGCCACTGATGATTTTTGTAGCAGGTGAAAAAATGCTACCATTTGAAAATGGCTTTGATTCATCAATAATTGAGATAGGTCATTATAGACGAGCCTCACATGACCCTATAGGTTGAAATGGATTGATCATATGCATCTTGGATTGCAAGAAACAATCTGTCAAAGTTTGAAAAAAAATTGGACTCAGGGCACTTGAGAGATCGCACCGATAGGGTATGGCTCTTGACTTTCTAATGCATTGGGAGGCATAAAAGGAGCATTCCTAGCTTAAACCTACCCACTCAGACGCGCTCGTGATGTCGGTTTGTGCCCACGATGAAAATTTGACAACATTGACAACTTTGACAACAACTGAGCAACTTTTACATCTTTTATCCAAATGAGACCCCAAACTTTCACAAATGACTTCAAATGATCATTAATGATCCCACATCACCTTATTTAGATAAAACAAATGGAAAACAAGATAAAAACCAAAATTTTACGAAAGGAATCAATAGCATCCAGTGATCATTACCACGGATCAAATCTGACCATTACCATTGAGTTTCATTTTGATTGAGACAAGAAGTTTTGTAGGGTTAATTCAATATTTTACAAAGCTTATCAAATCATATTCCACGGTTGCAATGCTTTATATCATAGATTTTTGTTGTTTATATTCATATTGTTGATTACATAGGCTAATATTCATTTAACTTTATAAAAGGGTGGCCACCAAATACACCGAACACATTCTTTATAAATAATCATTTATGTATATCAAAATGCACAATAAGAAACACAATGAAAAAAAATTGTATGTATCGAATATGCCTATCAATATAAATGAAATGCACAATAATGAACACAATACACATTTATTGGGCCGAATATCAACATTTATATATATCAAAAAAGGCATTTATGCCAACTCAATACAAGTTTTACAAAAATGTGGCATATGCCATGTCCAAATCGATATACAATAAAAATGTAGAATATATCTACATGTATTGGTCATTCAATGACCACAACTAACACTATATGATTCTATACTTGTGTTCGATCATCAAAATCAAGCCTCTTTGATGTAGTACGCGACTCTTTAGATGACTGCACAACCACAATTCAAAAGCCAAGTTAGAATCCTTTTGTAGAAAATAGTTCACAATTATCAACATAACTATGCATTTAACCATAATTTCTTTGCAATTGAAATGTGGATTACCTCATCTGTTGATCTAGGATCTATTGTCTTCTTTCTCTTCTCCTTGTCAGTCTTAGGAGTTTTCTTGAACACAAACTTGAAAGGATCGAAGTTATAGTCGAACCATGTAGGGGTCTATTGTAGATTAAATATAATTAATATAATATACTATATTATATAGATAAAAATCACTAAAAATATAGAATATAGAGAACAAAAGTGTACTAAAGCCTTGGATGCTTCTCCAGTACTCTGAGGAGTGCTCACCATTGATGGAGCAGTTGTGGCTATTACCTATACAAAAAATGATTAAAGATTAAATACAATTAATATAATGATAAGTATTGTAGGTTAAAAACAATTAATGCAATATATAAAACAAAAGTTTATCGGAGCCTGAGATACTTCTCTAGTACACGGAGGAGGACTCGCCATTAATGAAGCGACTATGGATATTTCCTGTATGAAAAATGACAAGATTATAATTTATCACATGTACACATGAATATAATCATCAAATCAAGAAAATAAAGTAGAGATGCATACCTCTACCCTCTCTCAATCCTTGGGCATATCAGGTGCATTCAACAAATCTACAAAGCCCAATGGCCACTATATATAAAACAGACAAAAAACACTAATCAATCTACAAATTCCAACTAAGACAATTTCAACCTTTTCAAACAATTGTACAATTAAAAATGTGTTCAATTACCTTCTTCCCATGTTTAAGCGTCATCGAGGATTTCTTTCACTGAGGGCGAGGCCTAGACACAAAGGAGCTACCCTAAAACAAACAAAATTAACACAAGAGATATTAGTAGATAATATTAAACATAATTTGACAAATCCAAAATTAAATGACTTGTATATTTCATCAAAAGAATACATAAAATAAGGTGTACAAAATATGATACTAGCTAGCTTTGTAGGCCAAAATCGATTGTTGAGAGCATGACATCATCAATGTGGGACATTTGGTCCCCTGTCAACACCTACAAAACAAAAAATTGTCAAGCATTAAAGAGAGTTAGTATATCTTATAATTTTTTTGAATTCAAAGTATTATTCTATTTTAACATGTGACAAAATTTATACCCTAGGCGTCGAGGTTGCAGCTGTAATAACTGCAAAAGGAATCTCAGATGGTGTATTAACACCCACTGCTAAATCCTGAAATGCATATTGTTTGTATCAATTTAAATCATAAATGAAAATTCATTTACAATTAAAAAGTTTAGGTGACTAATAAATAAAATATTATGAATTCAAATCAACACACCCGTGTTTGCGGCTGACTAGCAAACAACATGTCCATCAATTCATCTGTCAATGCCATATCCTCAATCGTGCAGGTCTGACGTTTGCTCCCACAAATTGTGAATAGATGGGACGTGGAACCATCTGCACTAGCCTCAACATCCATCCCTATGCATATGCTTGAGCAAGTGGGACACACATGCTCAATGGGTTGACCAACGCCAGCTGCCTCATCTAATGGATCATCATTCAAGCCAAGAGGGTGTGCTAACTGTGTCCCATGTTGGATGATCGCATCAGTCAATGTTGTGGCCACCTGAAGATTTTTTAGCTCCATCAACTCGTTTAGGGCTATTGGGACCGTCGCATGCACCTTGGGTTTGGGTGCTAGGGGGCGACAACTTTGCGGGTCTAATACCCTATGGGCTCCAGGTCTATCTCTAGCAGAGTCGCCACCTCTACCATGGAACTCTCTCATATCAAAATAATTAGGTCGCTCATTGAGGACAAACTCACAATATACTTTCCTCAAAAAATATAATGGAACCTCAAAATTATTACAAGGTGGTTCGTTAATGACCATCCACCACCTATTCCAAAAGAGATTCTTCATCTATACATTGGTACACCAATGTATGGGAAACCTCTTTGCATTAAAAGGTAAGGACTCACTAGTTCTAGGATCAACAAAAAGAGCACATATTTGTGCTTTACTTATGTTTTTATTTTTTACTGCATCATATGATAACCCATTAGCATAATAAGTGCGACACCTATCCCTATAGTTTCCCCATTTTGTAATCCGACTCGAAACTACAGTGGCACCACTAACCAATGTTTCTAGGCTAGTGGCAAGGGATAAATGATGCTCAAGCTTAGATGTTTTCAATCTATTAACTAGTCTAGTTATTTTAGCAGTGTTTTGCCCCCTAACTGATTAAGCAATTCCTCTTGTGTAGTTGTTGTACGATCTAAAGGAGGAGGTGGAGGTTTATCTTGAGGGTTTTGTTGTGGGTTTTGCTGTGGGTTTTGAGGTACGTCTTGTTGTGGCTCTGGATTTTCAAAATCTGATATTGGTAACAAAAAATTAAAAAAATCTAATCAAAATCAACGAATTTAAATTGAAAACGTGAATAAAAGTTATCAAATGTGCAAGAAAAACAAAAAAAATGCATAACTAACCTCTTTCCATGGCGATTGGGTGTGAAGAAATGGAGCCCATGCGCGGTTTTGAGGGTAAAACACACCCAAACTCACTCTTGATCATGGGGTAAAAAAGTTACAATTGATAGTTAAAAAAACAATTTATTAGTAGGGACCGCGTACACAGTCCTTTAGGAACTAAGACCTCGTGTATGTGGTCTTATTTCCTAAAGGACCCCGTACACGATTTTGGCCCTTTAGGCTCGACCACAACGAACCTAACCACGTACGGGGTGTTTGAAATTTTAAAACCGTGAACACAGTTGCTATTTTTATAAGTTTTTTTTGGTGTGTGTCCACTTTTTTGCACACCATCCTGGTGCACACACCCATAAATGTATACTAAAAAATCTTATATTTAGGGTTTCATTAATAACATGTCTCTTTCTTGAGATAGGATTATCATGTACAATTCCATGCAAACAAATGTTTTCAAATGACTATTACCTAATTCGTAATCATTTTTTCATATTTCTATTAACAATTGTTAAAAAAAAAATTCTATATGTCGTAATGAAGGAGAGTGGGAGAGGCAGGAAAGGCAGGAGAGGAGTTCGCAAAAGATCTAGGGTTTCCTCAAGCGAGGAGCAGGTTGATTGCGATGAACATGATGACGGTGAGGCATGGGTTGTAGATGCGGTGTTTGTGGAGGTTGATGCGTGGTGTCGTAGACTGTTCTTTGCTACTTTTTGCTCCTTCCTTCTCATGCCATATGTCATTTCTCTGTTTGGTTTTTGTGAGGAGGTGATTTTGACCCAAGCGGTTTGCATTTGTTCCCTCCTCCCTAGAAGAGATGGCTCTACGGAAGGCTTTCTCTGCGGTTATAGGCAAGAGATATTTCATGGGATGCAAAAGGTGTGATGTGGGGGTTGTAGAGGTGTTCTCCTCACCATGATCTATGCTTTGACTACCATTGTTGCAGGCAAGGTTTTGCGTCCAGTTGGTGGGAACGTGCGATTGGTCAGTGTTGAAGATGGAGTGGCCCTCATTTTTGTCTCTTTGGTCGGCATTGGGGGTCTAGCTTGGAGAGGGGGGAAGTGGTGCAGGAGCACCCTTCCAAACTCTTTCTCTTTCTTGTTTTTTTTCTGTTATGCTTCTTATGAAGCCATTGTACATGAATAAGAGCCATGAGCTCATGTGTGCTAGACTAGGTCCTAGTTAGGGTCCTAGTGGAGATCTTAGGGGTCATGAGTCAAGATTGTGATTTTCTTGAAAATGGAGGGTATGTGTGTCCTTGAAGTGTTTAGGGGTCCTTTATAACATGGTGGTGTCCTTAGGTTGGCCCAATGTGGGTCTAGGAGTCATAAAAAGCAACATTGGGAACGTTGCTCAAAAGTTGCAAAAGTTGCATGACAACTTTTAAAAGTTGTCTAGTAACTTTTCCACCGTGATGTCAAGTTCTTTAGGTTAGCGTGGAAAACCCTAGTTTGGGCACATAGACTGAGGCAAAGGTAGTATAAGTACTTGGAAACCCTAAATTCATGGGTTGGATGCCAGACATTGTACGACCCTAGTAAAGAGATCAGACTGAGACTGTAAAACTGTTACCAGTCAGTTTGAATGAAGAAAACAAGCAAGTTAATGGATTGAGAAACATCCAAATCTGTGTGGAATTTTTGTCATGGTGCAAATACTTTCATTTCAAGCAATTAGTTTAGGTTTTTACTTGTAGAGTGAGTGTGTTTGTAAATAGTTTGTAAACTGTCTTCTTATTGTCCAGTTTTGGACAGGATTGTGTAAATGAAGTCTTAACTCCATTCCCCATTGTGGAACCACCATGAAACCATGGGGAATGAGAGTACAGACCTTGTACCATACTAAAAAACAAGTAGGGCCCTTGAAAATGCAAGAAGGCCAAGCAAAGACCCACTCCTAGGCGAGACTGGACAGTGCCCAGTTAGGAGAGGTTAGATTGCAGAGGTCTTGGAGAGCAAGGTTGGATAGAGGAGAGTACATCCTTTGGAGGAGGTGTAGAGGAGTGTTAGAAGCATAATTTGTGTGAAGGAGGAGCCTCCACCAATCCAAACAAGGTGGCTAACACACAAAACCTTCACTGTGACCCAGGCAGACCACAAAACCCTTAAAAACCCCAAAATTCACCCTAGGCACTGTACGACCACTTGGAGGCCCAAAACCTAGAAAATCCTTGAGCCCTTTCCAATTGATTGGCAGTCCATTTTGGGAGTTTGGTTTGTGTATGCATCATTTGTGAGAAAAAGCCCTAAAGGACAGGGTAGGAGGCCTAATTGGACCTAATCCTTGTAGCCCTGTTTTGTAAGCAAAAACACAAAACAGTGAAATCAGTAGAAAGGATAAAGGTAGCAACTTCTTGGGGGTACATGGAGGGATTTAAAACATGGGTTAAGACCTATTTTAACCTTGCTAAGACCTTGGAAAGTGTGGAACAAGATTAGCCCTTATTAGCCATAGTAAGGGGTTTTGAGTCTCATGAGTAGGTGAGACCTTAGGAGCAGCATAGCAACTCATTGGTGGGTGGATTGGGCAAGGTCAGGGGATTCCTCAAGCAAAAGGGAAGTCCTAGAGACCCTAGGGTGTGGAGAGAACACCAGGTGATCCCAGGGAAGGATCCAGGAGCATAGACTAGGCTAGTCTATCCCAAACCCCATCCCATCAGGAGGTCTAGGACCCGACTGGAGTCTTTAGTGGATGGTTTTTTTGGCTTTGCACTGGCCCCTCTTTTTTTCAATGGGTTGTTTGTGAGCTTCTTAAGCCCGAAATGGGAGCTCTTCACGTTGTTCTATTTCAGGGCTTTTTTGGAATTCCATGTTCCTGCTTTGCCTATGCAAAGGTTATTTAGAGGTTTTTCTCTCCCTTCAGGCTGTGTTATGGAAGTTTACCTTCAGTTGTTGATGATGGATTTGTTGCTTCAGGGGTTCTCTTTTTGGGAGGCTTCCATCTTTTATTTTTCTCATCCTATCCTATTGAGGTGGACCATTCTTCTATTGAGGGGAAGAGTTGTGGGCTAAATCTTGTTGGATTGATTTTGATGGGGGCTTTGGATACCCTATTTTTAGAGTCCAGATGTGCTCTTGTGTTTTTCTCTCTATTGTTAGCTTTCTTTCCCTCTTCTCATATAGAGGTGGAGATTCTAGAGAAGCTTGTTGGCATAGAGTCTATCTGGTGTTGGCGTTTCTTTCCGTTTAAGGTTTTGGGAGCCTTTTTAAAACCCTGCTTTCTAGCAAAGCATTATGAGAATACTTTTTGGTTGTTGGTTTTTGTCTTGTTTTTAGAAGTTGGGCTCTTTCTGTTAATGTTCTCTTTCCTTTCAGCTCCTATTGAGGTGGTTCCCTATCCTATATAGGTGGAGAGGTGTTGTGCTGGAAGGTGGGTTTTGATCAGATGTTGGTTGGTGATGGGCTTCTTCCTGCTGGTTATGGGATCTAGTTTAAAACTCATTTTGAAGGTTTGGGATACCTTTGAAACTCCCCCTTTTGGTTGTTGTTATTTGTTTATTCTCTTCTTTCCTATTTCAGGTTGTGGGAGCCTTGTAAAACCCATTGACAAGTTGGATGCTAGTAGTTTTCAAGGGCCCAGCCCGACCAGGTGTTGTCTTTGTTTTTGGTTAAGGACAAGTTTTTATTTTGGTGACCTAAAGTCTTTGTTGCAGGTTAAGGGAGCCTGGGAAAACCCTTCTTTGTTGATTTTTTGGGCGAGTTTAAAACCTAGACTGAAGGTTAGGGGATCCTTTCAAAACCCTATGTGTCCAGATTGTGAATGTATGCGTACTTGTTGTAATCTAGTTGCTTTGAAGGTGATGGGTGCCTGGAAACACCCATGGTATTAGTCGAAGGTTAAGGGAGCCTCATTAAAACCCTTGTGCATGTATTAGAGGTTGGTCTTTTTAGTCTTGATTGTGGTTGGGCTGCTGGTTTTCTAGATGATTACTCTTTTGGGTAGCGTTGTATTGTGGGTTCCAGATCCTGATAAAATTTTAGTATTTTGGGTCCCTTCAAAACCTATGGGGTTTCAGGTCCCCTCAAAACCTGATGTTTGGGGTTTTGGGTCCCCTCAAAACCTGTTTTTTCCTTAATAAAAAACAATTATTTAAAAAAAATTGAATTATTTACTTTGTCCCTAAGCTGAAATTTATCTAATATATAGCTTATTGCAATGTAGATTTTCTACCTTAAAATAATTATTTATACAAAATCAATTTCTTTGTGCATACAAATGACTGTCTAACATGTTATTTATTGGTATAGATGTCTAAAATATTGAACTTGCATTTCTTCTACTTAAACATGTGTTGAAAGTGGACTTGTATCTACCAACAATTGTACTAAGAATTATAATTCAAGTATGTACTACAACCAATTTTTTGTTCTCATTCTTGTAAACATGCTTAATAAATTTGATTAACTACTTGAAAGACATAACACTATAATACATTTTCATAGCTAATTATGAGCATATACTTTAAAATCAATTTCTAGGCACACTTTTATTTCAAAGATTAATTTAGCATATGAGCTGAAATTTTAGTAGTTGATAATCCAATTTTAATAAACAAAGCTATAGTAAAGTCAATACACATCTTGATGCAAATGTCTACTTAAACTAGGGAATCCAAAAAGAAAATGGACAAATTGCCAATGCAATCAAGTTCTGAGGAGTTTGCTAAAGAAAATCAACTAAATGAGCTTCTAAAATTGAATTCAAAGAAATTCAAATATTATGGAAAGCAAAATAGGTACAAAAATTAGAGACTCTAAATCTAAGTGGCATTGATGGTTTGGCACATTTGATATAGCTAAAGAAGTAGATAATGCTTATGACATAGCTGCTAGATCAATGAAAAAAGTTGGAATGAAATAGAAATTTTGATTATAGTTTTTCACTAGCATACAATCTATTTAAACGAAATATTGTGTCACCTTCCAAACAAGATTCTAGCTCCAAACTAGACTCGTTCTTGGTTCAACATAGTAAAATAATGGAAGATCCATCCTCTAATTATTTTTGGACAAATTCAGGATATGTATTAGAGGACAATGACCATTTTGTCAAAGGTAATTGCAAATATTTACAAGATGTTATTTTTGAGGCAACAACCAATAACAAAAACAAAAGTGGTGTTGAAACTACAAGTACCTAGCAAAACTAGTATTTGAAAAATTCTAACATGGGGAGTAATTTTACACCTTCATTTGTTTCAAAGCATCTTCATTCTCAAGACTCTTTTTCAAACACTAGTTTTGACAACTATGTTAATGTAGGCTCCATTTCATGTTGGGACCCCTCATGTTATTTTAATCATCAAACATCTTCTATGTTCAACCACAGTAATGACATAACTCCTAATTTCCATCTTTCCAAGAGCACTTTGCCTAATCACACTGAAATTGATTGGCCTACTCGATTATTTGACAATCCTACTTATGAAATGTAAATTGCTTCTTGTGATCCACTTGTATCAGATCCATTTATACCCAAAGTCAATGAAGTTTCTATAGAGGTTACTTATTCGGGTACAATTTAATTAGATCAAATAGTCCAACGACACTTTCCAGTTTCAGAACTCAATTATCCTGATGAAGAAAGTGTAAACAACAATGTAACTCATATTAGCTCTCAGTGTATGCTCAATGCAACTACTTCTTCGAACAATGCTAATATTGTTGTATCTAATCTTCCAATTGCAATTATACAAAACTTGGATGACACACACACTAATTATGTATCCATGATCAAAATCACTAGTATGAACTTAAAATCCATCTCATATTAGCATCTTTTATCTATATTGATTAACTATAATAAGAATACAAACCAATGGATTATGTTAGTAAATATTTAGCTTCATTGGCATTGTTACAAAAAAAACTAATTTACTAATCAATTTCTTTCGTAATGTATTGCAGAGAATGCAAAACCTGTTGATATTTATGTTCTACCTCCTCTTGTGTGCTCTAATGATGACATGTTCTCCAACATGATGAACACAATCATTTTTTATTCAAATATGAGGCACATGTGTCTACCACTCACCATCTGGATACTAAAGATTCCATTGAAAATAACTCTAGTCTCCATAATATTTTTACTAGAAAAGTGCCTAGTGGTGCTATCATAGAACAACCACACTGTGAAATTTGTTCCCAAATCCTATCTGAGGTACAGATATTGAAGACTAGACTACAAAAAATATAACAAAGTATAAAACTTGCAATGAAGGGCCATGGTAAGTTATGCAGAAGTTTCACACCACCCTATTGATATTTTAGGGTGTTAAGCTAAAGAGATATATGAAAAGTATTGGTAATCTAGGTAATTTTGATAATATGTACAATTTTATCTTAAAGTACTTTTTACTTTGCATCAAGTTTACATAGCTACATTGAGAAGATGAAAATATTATTCAATATTTACTTCTATTTCAAAATTTCTTGCCTACATCTTTGATTTGATTCTTTTGTTCATTTATCTTGTTCAATGCTCCAACCTTTAGCTTCTATAAATTCTTATCTTCTTGTTCTAAAAAATGTCAACCATTATCAAATCAATGCATTTTAGTGGTCAATAAGTCATTATTTAGAAAGTCCACATAAAATAGTTCTTGACAATTACCGAGTTCCTAGTAAGTGAAGTATTTTTAGGTGTATGCTTAAATTGATGACCTTTTCTAGGATATGTTTTGGAGTGTATCAATACATCAAGATGACCAAATTATGCAATCGTACAAGTGTCATTTTGCCTAGTGTGTATGATCACATGATCCATATGGGATTTACAATAGTCATACTTCAAATGATTATACTTATTATGTTGCTCATACTGGTCAAGAAGACTTCCCATTTTATAATACTAGCCATAACTAGCATAATAGTAATTTGCTATTTGTTTGGTGTTTAATTATTTTCTATATAAACATGACAATGATGTAAGTACTATGAACATGAGACTTTCAACAATGACAGTTGTGAACCAAATTTATAGTAAACCTAACATACTATAATCTATTATATTATTTATTCCTACTTATAGTTTTATACTATTTTATTCATTTACATTGATTTGTATCTCTATTTACTTTTTTAATAAAATGTCATTCATTTAAATTGATTTGTATCTCTATTCCCTTTTTTTATTATATGAATTTGAAATTTGTAATAACCATTCATAGAGAATCAATTGTTTACTAGTATCAAGTGCAAAATATTTTAATAAAATTGCAATTGTGCTTTAGACGAGTAAGTGAAGCAATGGAGAAAAGATATAGAGGTGTCTGCAAATGTGGATCAGGTCATTATGGTGCTCATATCACAGACCCAAAGTTGAAGAAAAAAAAGTGGCATGGAACATTTGACACAACAAAAAAAGTAGCCTATGTATATGACAAGACTACTATATCAATTGGAGGCAATAATGCATACACAAACTTTGTGTATGTAAACTCTGAATCACATGATCAATTGTGCAAGATGCCTCATCTTTCATTATGTCCCTTTGATAGTATGTTGCAAAACCAAAAAAAAAAAGAAAGGATAATTTGCTAAAGCAATCTACATTTTAAGAGTCCGCCAAAAATAATGAAGTAAACAAGGAATCATCGTTGACAATTGTAAGTCTAAACATTCTATAGAAGATAGGTCATTTAGAGGTGTTAGAAAATGTTCGTGGGGTCATTATGTTGCAGAATTTGGAATTCTAAATTGAGAAAACGTCAATGGTTGAGAAGTTTTAATACAACAAAGGAAGTTGTTGTTACCTATGATATGGTTGCAATATCAATCAAAGGGAGCAAAGAAACTACAAATTTTATGCACACCAATTCAAAGTCACACAATTATTCCAACAAGTAATCTACAACTCATTTGTCTAACTTAGAATGTATTTCTCAAGTAGACAAAATATGCCCTGAATCAAAAAACATATTGCAAGATTATGTACCTGATAATAGTAGAACTAATTCAAAAAAATGAGGTTTTGTTCCAATCACTACAAGTGATAACAACTTTATTTACATGCTCATGACTAATGACAACCAACCTTTGCCAAATGCAATGGATAAAAGTCTATAGTTATCTGGAGATGAATTGGCCAATTCAGTAAAGCCTTTCATTGCTCATGAACATAGCAATATCACCTCTAGTAATAATATCCACATTACAAAGTCCTTACACAATGATGGGCCACAAGATACTAGAATAGATGATTTGGACTCTCTGGAACTAAATTCTGATTTTTCAATTTTGAAACCATTTCTCAAACCATGAATACTATCAATCTCATCACCTCACCCAAATTTGCATTCTTTGAGTCCTCCCTTGGCTCTATTGATGAACCTGTAATTGTTAAAAATACCAATATTGATTAATTTTCTATTATAGAGTCCACTAAACAAGAATATGCAAATAATTCTCATATCCAAGATCGCCACACATTCTTCAATAGTCTTGTCCCTGACCTTCAAAATATGGGCATAAACAACATGCATGATATCAATTATGACTTTGTTATTCCACATGTGCCTAGTGCTAGGTTCAAATCTACTGCTAATGTTGTTACATTTGATTTGGACATTGATGATCTAAGTATGTTCAATCTAGAGAATTGACAATTCTATGAATTTTGATCATTAGTAATGGATGCATTTGAAGTAGTTCACAATTCTTGTCAAATTTATTATGCAATACTATTTAGAAACAATTGCAAAACTAATTGATATTTTGCTTCAAGAATTTTAATTACTTGAAACAAGATTATTTATTTGGTTCACTAAGTAGTATAAATTAAATCAACCAAAATGTCATTTTACAATATTGTATTGTATTTATCTTTATAGATATTTTCAATATTGATACCTTAGTTATATGTAAAAAGATATTTTTTTGCAACCATTATATAATGCTATCTACAAATATATGGATGAAACAAAACTATTGAGTTTGATGATTAGGTCTTAAATTTTTTGGCTTGCATGCTTGTTATTAATTTCATATCTACTCTTCTACTTGTTTTCTTATTGTGTTTCATGTTTATCACATTTTGATCTCAATATTGTATCAGAATGTGCAAGGTGGAAACAAATATATGTATCTACATTCCACCACAAATATGGGATTGCCCTATTCTAGGGCCAATTTATTCTACCACACTGGCACATATTTTATCTATTGATTCTTCATGTGTTGAACAATCCTTGATGTTCATATTAGGTGAAGACTTCCTTAAGAATATTTCTAGCTTAATCTACTACTCTAATGTGGTATCATTCTTTTTATCTAATTGTATAGACATGGTCTCGAATTCACATTAGTAGAGAAGTTAACACATGCATATGTCAAAGATTGTTTTGTTCCATCTGTCGATTACAATGGAGTTATTTCTTCTTACAATGTAGCAAATGATGATGGTTTTCTGGGTGGTCTATTCTCCCATGACATGCTAAAAGACTATGATGTAGCTTCCTGTGTTTACAATGCTCTACAAATGGCTATCAAAAATAATTGTGAACTAGTTTTGGCAAATACCCTACAAGCACACAATACCCAATTGGGTTGCATCTAACAACCAGGATCTCAAATGTCTTTAAAGTGATCATGCTTTTATATATTCATATTCATCCCCGAGCGTATGCAACATCTCCAGTATCCACATCCAATATACAACAAGAGTCTCCAAATGAAAAATTCAATGTTTCATCTCCTTCCTCTGCAAATTCTCTCTAGTTTGCAGCTCTAGCTTTTTTTAATGTCTATCTTGATGCTTTACTATAATGGCTACAAAACCATGTACTTTCCTATGTTTACTACTATGAATATATTTGTGCCAATTTGATAGATTATCTTCTAAGAATACTAATAATAATCTATAATTTATATTTTTATTACAACTCATCCTTTATGATTCAAAATGGTACAAATTGTTTTAACAGTATTATTTTTTATATATGAAGTGACCATAGCCTATGCACATTGAAAAAAATCACCATATAACAATTATCTTTGCATAACTTTAGTTATTGATTCTTAAGAATTACAATATAGTTAATTAAAATCTTGTTAATATGTACAATAACAATTTAAATCATAAAGTAGCTATTGTACTATAAAAAATTCAATATTGATATACCATAGTATGTATACTTTGAATTTTTTGTAAGTATTCAACCACCAAATGTCATGAAAGTTGTCAAGTCTATGTTATTATTACAAGAGGCATTAGAAAATATTCAACATACTTTGAATAATATCAATTAAAATAAATCAAATAAAAAGAGAGAAAATTGAAAACATAACTGAGATACACAAATATAGATTACCTAATCATAGTCAACAATACAATATTGATAATGTAAGGGAAAACTAAGAATTGTTCAAAATCAACAAATTTAAATACAATGTATGAGGTTTTGTTGCCAATTCATTACAATGGCTACATAATAATGAATACACATTGATTGAACTATGCAATGAAATAATTAATTACATCCTATATTTCCTTTCACAAGGTATTGCAAATCCAATTATCTCATCCCACTATCAAATACATCCTTATAGACTTTATGGATTACTTGTGTTACAGATTCTTGATCAACAAGAAAATAGTAAGAGCAAAGAGGACCAACTTCAATAGTTGCTCAATACATATATATCACAGACACATTACATTTCCTTTATCTTACCATTGCAAATTTCATATTTGTTTATACAATGAAAAGAATAATAGATTGCAAACAAATAACAAGAAAAGAGATAATCGATGTAGAGAAATATAGCTTTACAAATGATCCTAAAATATGGAATATAGATGATGCACTTAGAATTCAAGGATGGACGAGAAGCAAAACATTTAAATACAATGTAGGAGATTGCCTTTTTGAATCATTAGAATTCCTCCTCAACACACATTACACATCAATTCAACTACATCATGGAACAATTGACTACTTCTTTAATTGTCTTTCACAAGGCAATACAGAAGCAGTTAGTTCTTATAATTATGAATTAAACCCTCACACACTAAGAAAATTGCATAGAATAGATGACGTGGAAACATATTTCCATATAATGAGAAAATCCGCACTCCCAACTACAAATAATCAAGAAATTGGATTATGGGGAGACATCTTTTGTATTAAATGGCTATTGAACTGGCTAGATATACAAATAAGTGTTTGGTCAGTTACTACATCAAAGAAATTCTTACATTTCAACCAGTCTTCCAAGGGAGAATCATACTCTATCCTCTTTCATGATACAAATCCTCTTTGTGGTCACTTTGAACCATTGTTACCATATCAAACACACGAAACTAGAATCCATTCGAATGTAACCCTTCGTAAGATCAAACAATCCATTAGAAGTCATACTAAGCATGAGATAAAATTCATCTATCTAAAAGGAGAATAACATATATTTGCTTCGAAAAATAAAGAAACAAATATGCACAAAACACATAACAATGTGTACAAAACTCAACAAAGACAAAACAATGTCACCAATAGAATTGTTCAAGAAACAAGTTCAGGATACACCTAGATATACATGTTCAATTTGTCAAATGTTGCATTTTAAAAAAGACATTGTAAATTTCAAAAATAAAGATATGCAAACATTTCTTTATTTAACAAAAATAGACCTTTGACATCAACAAACTATATTTGCTCCAAATGCAAAGCATCGTTAAAACAATCCAAATTACCTGACTACGCAACACTCAATTACATTCAAACAAACAAACCATTGCAATATGTAACCATGCTTTCATAATTAGAAGAGAGACTAGTGTCTCTTAGAATTGCATTTGCACAAATATGACAATTGGGATATAAAAAATCTCAAATTGGCTTAACTGGCTCAATTATAAATGTACCAGTTGATATAGATGTCGTAAAAACTGCATTGCCACACTCTACTAATGAAACATTGACTATTGTCATTGCTCTTAAAAGACGACTAGAATACAAAAATACATATTAGATAAGAATGCTACATGAAACTATCATCATGAAAAATTTGAAACAATTACATAGAAAAAAAATGATACAAGATGGAAAATGTCCAAATAAACAAAAATTGGAAACAAATCCTTCAATTGAATTATGTAGATGACAAAACTAATGAAAGTAGTACTAGAGAAAATGATGACGAAAGTGACATTCCATGCAAAATGTTGATACATGACTTCATTTAATCTAAATGCATCCATGAAATGCAAGAAAAAATCATAGAAATTGTGCAACCAATAGAAGGACATAATCCTATTGGGATCTTCAAAGATAAATATGTCGAAGAAATGAATTTTCCTACATTATTCTTTGGAAACCCACATGATGAACACATTACAAAAAAATATGCATACCAAAAAATTGCAAAATGGGAACTACAACTCTCAAATAAAACATTTGCCTATCATACAACAAATCTATTTTTCAAGACCATTAAAATACTAATAGAACAAGTCATGTCTACAATTTGGGTAAGACTACACAAAGGCCAACTAAAAGGAAGGAAGCTCTTAACAAAAGATGTAAAGAGTAAGCCTAATTTAGAGAAATTACTTAAATCAAATATTGGTTACATAGATTTCAAAAGGATAATAATATCTCCATACTACTTGTGTAGTGCCCCTCCTAGACTTGCATTTTGATTTGCGTTCAGATAGACATATAGACTTATGATGGTTATTTGGATGGTTATTTATGACTCTTCTGCTATCTTAGATGGTATCATCGATGTTAGAACTTATATGGGTTATATAACTTGTGATGATACTAACCCTATTTCATGATGATGATTCTATGCGATATTTTGATATTATATTGTGTGATTGTCTTCGTGAGTAGAGACGATGCCATATCACTCATTGCAAGTGGGATATGTCATCACAATTCTCTATCACTTGTCTATTTATTATGAGGTATATCTATCATATATATTGCATTGGTCTTTGATGCAGGTTTGCAAGTACCAAACATCGACTCCATCTGGCTTCACAAGTCTGAGCATGTCTTTATCCCAACGGCAAGTTGTCGGAGATGACATAGTTTCCCTCTCACACTCTAGGTCTAAGATGTGCACCTTGTTGATTGCACCATGACGCAAGTTGAGGTTAGATTATTGTGTTATGTTTTCCCCCTTGGCATAGGATGATTGAGTCTATGCTTATTTGTTTGGGTAATGTGATTATTGTCTAATTTTTTGATTATGGATATTTATTTGATTATTTTTGGATGATGATTTCATCATGAGATTTTATTTAACCAATTAGGATTAATTTAATTGGTTTATTGGTTTATTGATTGATTTAATTATTGTTTATTTTAAATTGTCTATTTATTGATGATTTATTTATTTAAATTGATTATTGATAATATTGAATTATTTTAATGGTTTACTTGTTTTTTTATTATTTAATGATTTATTCATTAATTGACTTATTATTTATTTATGTTGATTGAACAATCTATTTATTATTTATTTATTTATTGTTTTCGAGCTTTATTTAATTGATAATTGTTATTGATTTTTGATTTATTGACTTTATTAAATTATTTATTGTTATTTGTGATTTGATTCTATATTTGCAATCGAGGGTCCTATTTTTAAGGCCTTATTCATTTAATTTATCTAATTGAATTTTTTATTTTATTTTAAATAATGCCTGGTAAACTTTTTAACGTGATCGACGATGTTGGCATGACACGCTCTCCAACTCCACGTGAAACACTTTTGACTCGAAGCTATGAACCGGTGAGGCCACAACTAGGGGACCTCATCCCCACACTTCACTTGTTTTAACCCGCGAGCACAACGATCCAACGAAGACACAAGGCATGTGAGCACAATGGCCCAGCAGGGGTTTGAACCTTGGTGGCCGCTTCACCAACGAAGTGTTTTAACGTCCGAAGACACATTTATCTAATTGATTTTATTGGGTAATGAATTTCTATTTAATGTGTTTATATAAATTCTATAATGTCAACAATTGCATTTGCAAGATATTTACCTACCCTTGCGTGTGATTGGTTGATTTTTAATTGGTAGGTAAATTATATTAGATAAATAATATGTCCCTCAAAACTATGCAAGTTAGGTATAATATATGGCTTATGAAATATTTTGATTGGTCAGCTTGTATTATAGTTTTTGAGTTTAATTTTCGTATTTATCCAGCTTCCTGTACATTCTCGGGGGTTGGAAAAATTGGGGAGCTTGAAGACTTTGATTTTGAAGATCTTGCATTTGGTTTTGGATTCGAATTGTTGAAGGATTTTTGTTGGATTTGGATTGCACTTTCAGATTTCAATTTATTTCATCTTTCTCCAGGTTGGCTTCTTTTTCCTACACTTAGCATTTTGATTCGAAAGAAATTCGTTGCTATGTTTTGAAAAGATTGTGTTGGGAAAATTGAGATTTTGATTTGCAGAAATTATTTACATTTGAAGAGGAATTGGTTAAGGGGAAATTGCATTCCAATGCATTGTTTTTCTAGAAATTCAATTGTCGAAAGCATGATATTGTATTCTTTGTGTCTGATTATATTTTTGTCTCTTGTGTTTGATGCACCATGATCTGAGTTTGAATTGATTTCTTGCTTGTGTTGTATGATTCACTCAGTGTTTTGAGTTGGTTTTGGGCCTTGTTTCCCCATCTGATTGCTGAGAGTTTTCTGAGACTCTCTATGACTACACAACTCGATGTGTAGAAACTTCCAACCACTTGCAAAGGTTGCAATTGAACCTTGCAAGCCTTGCTTGAGTATTTTTATGGTGTTTGCAACTTCTCTCTCTCTCTCTCTCTCTCTCTCTCTCTCTCTCTCTCTCTCTCTCTCTTGTGGTTTTAGCTCTTTGTGACTCAGATTTGGCTCTGTAGGAGAAATAATTGCTCATCGTTTTCCTTCTTTCTATCTGTGAAACTTACAACTTGTTATTCCTCAATTATTTTTGCATCCTACAAGCCCTATGAGTTGGTCATGGGTGTCATGTTTGACCCCTTTGTTGATCTGGGCAAGTGCCCTACCCAAATGGGTAGTTTATATTGCATTTTAGGCACTTTTCCCAAAAGTGCTATCAAAACACCCAAAAGCACTATTGTTTGAACCATGGGTGCTATGGGAAATACCAGGAGAACCACCATACATTCCAGGAGCACCACTATTCATACCAGGGGCGCCATGCAATGTGTCAAGCGTGCTAAAGTCCTAAAACTGCAAATGTAAGCCAATTTACCAAAAATGCTGACATATGACCCCAAAATGCTACAAAATGGTCCAAAAATGATATCATACCTACCAAGGTCATTGGACTGTCTCGGGGGTCTCAGAAAGTTAGTTTTTAGCCTATTTTGGTGTATTTTTGGTCTGTGTGAGTACTCCAGAGGCATTTGTTGTCTGTGTTGACATTCTTAGAGTTTATTATGATGTTTTTGATCCCTTATAATGTTTCTTGTTCTTCGGTAAGAGGATGCATGCCTTATCATTGAGGTGTATCATATGTGATATGTTGCTCCAGGGAGAGGGAGAATGCCTTGTTGTTGAGAGAATTGAATGTATGGATCCAGTGGGATGTGTTATGCCTCATTTTTGAGGATTTTATATGCTTTTTATCTCTTTTATGGATTTTATTCATGATTGGCTTATCCTTTATGATGTCTTGGTGAAGGCTTCTTTCTACGAGTATGGCTTATGAGTCCTCTTTGCTCAATTTGGTGTTCAGTTTGTTGTATCTATTCTTATATCACTTTTGAGCCTTCATGATGTTGTTTTATTTTATATGGATGTGTATTTACCCTATGGTCTTGTTCCATGGTTGGGAGAGTGGGCTCTTGCATGTGTTGGACCTAGGTTATGAACACTGGATCTCTAGGAAGGGGGTCTAGACCTATGGTATCACATGAAGAGTTTATGGTTTAATTAAAAGTGATAACATAATAATAATTGATTAGAGGGTTAGGTATCTAGGAATTCACCTAATCAAGAAAAATAATATGATGTTGTATGCCCCAATTGGATGGACCCAGGGAGGTGGTTTTCAGATCCTAGATTGAGAAGATCGTTGGAGCAGTATACCCGATCTCCCTTGAGTGACTCCAAGGTGGAGACGGATGCCAAATGAGGTTAGCATGTGATTTGACTCTACCCAACATGTGTCCATTTTCCATATGCCTTGCTTTGATGATTTTGCCTCTGTAGGTTGATTACATTGATTTAGCCATGTGATGTACTTTGGTGTTGTGATCTCATGTTGGAGTCTTGTGAAGTCATGTTATATCCTTTGGTTGATAGGTGTCAACTTAGGTCTTGAGTGTGAGTTGGAACCCTATGTCATCTCCTAGCACAAGAGGTGGTTCCTATTTGGTTCCACATGGTCGGCTAGTTTGATGCCTTCTTCCATTGGGATATTCTTCTTGGATGTTAGCATGCGTGGATTGGATTCTTCATGTGATTATTCTTTGGAGCTGATTTCTATGTACATGGAAAAGAAGACATTGTATCATGATGATTTGTATATGTAAAATAGATTATGTATCTTTGAGTTAGGCATCTCTATGTACTTGTAAATGAAATTATAATAGGGCTTTATGTGGTGAGTAGGAGAAATGTTCCTAGAATATTCCTTGATATATCGGTTGTTCATTATGAAATATTAATATATGACTTTTATGTGGAAATGAAATGAAATAGCTTATATAAATTTGTGTTGCATTTGCATTGAGAGTTGGTATCTTGCTACATTGTCCTATGGAGTGAATAATAGAAAGGATAGTGGTGGTTGCTTGAATCCTAGGTGAAACGGTTAAGTAAATCTATGATGCATTATGATAAAAAGGAAATAAGATTATGTACTTACATAACTTGTAATATTAATCATTTAGGATGTGATGTAGCAATATAGACTATGTTCTTATTCTATATACTTTTATGTATTAGGTCTTGATGATATAGAAACTATGATCTTGTAATAAGATGATGCAATACTAATTGGTTTATGTTGTCGAAATGATCATTATGTTGAGTATGAGATCCTAAGGTGAATCATCTTCAAATAAACAAAGCTATCAATTAGAAACACCAGGGAAATCATGAATCCCTATCTAATTAACAAATCTAACAAACTAGACAATGAAATAATACAATCATCAAGCAAAACAGGAATTAAGAATGAAATCAATTCAGATAAAACTCCCTATTCCAAGATGTGAATATTGCTTCCATTGCTCTTCTTCTCTTCGTGGTATGATGGCTCTCAGATATTGTGTTAGTAACCTGCAAGTGACACAAAGATTCGAAGTTCGTGATTGTTGAAAATGGAGATTGGATGCTCAATTTATAGAAAATTGGAGAAGATTGATTGAAAGGTGGAACAAAATGATCAAAAGGTGTAAACTCAAGTGAGCCCAAATGCAATTTGATAGTTGAACTGTTGATTGTAGGAGTGGAACTCAATAGATTGAATAGATTAAAGGAGTCAACTGATTGATGAAAGAGTTAACTGAAGGAAGAAAAAGAATGATTGGAGGAAATAAAGAGGATGACACTGAGAGCTAAATTTAGAAAAAGCTAACTGAAGGATGGAAATAGAAGTTGGAGAGATAAATGATTTAATTAATTAATTGATTTAATTAATTAATTTAGCATGTGCTTGCATTTAGATTTAAATTATTAATTTAATCTTTGCATGAGATATTAATCAAATAATTGAATTTATTAATTCAATTTAGCCTTTGAATATATTTAGAACTTGACTTTGATTTTCAATTTGATTTTTGAAATCATGAACGTGATGAATTTGGAAGAAATTAGAAGAATATGAAATTAAATGAAATTAGAATTTGGGGATTTGGAATTGGAAGAATTAATTAGCTGATTAAATAATTTTAAAAAACTATTTAAATATTTAGAAATGGAATTTAATTAAATAATAAAGACTATTTAATTTAAAGAATTAAATCACAATTAATTAAATAATAAATATTTAATTAATATTTAGAAGAGGGTTGAATGATTAGATGATTAGAGATAGAAATTGAGTAATTAGTAATTTATTTAAATAATGAAGATTATTTAAATTGGGAAATTAATCAGAATTAATTAAATAATAAATATTTAATTAATATTTAGAAAATGATTAAAATGATTAAATGATGATAGAATAGGAAATAGAATAATTAATAAGATGATGAGGAAATATGAAATTAGAAGAATTTAGAAGAATAAGTTTAATTGACTTAATTAAATAATAAAGATTATTTAATCAATTAGAGGAATAATTAGTACATGATCAATGAGACATTTTTAGGTGTCTACATTTGCCCCTCTTTGAGACAAAGTCAGAACGACATTGTTTCAAAGAAAATGAAAAATTCTGCCCCAGTATGCCTTGGTATTGTCGTGTAGTGTAAATATGCCCCCTTGGAAAAGGTGGTCAAAAAATTCAAAAATTGAGACCATTGTTTCGATACCAGTGTAAGGAACCAGCGTATGAAATTTCGTTTCATTTCGAGATCGTTTGAGTAGGCTACAAGTTGTTTGAAGCTGGCGGGGACCACAGGCATCAAGGTGTTGTAAAACCCTAATTTTGAGCTATAAATAGATAATTCTAGGTTTTTATTTGCTCATTTGTGATTTGGTAGTTTTTTGGTTTCTTTGCAATTTTTGTGCCTATTTCTGAGTTTTTGGTCATCATGTCTGGTTATAGAGCTCGATTGCACTTGTTGGACCGAGTATGTTCATTTCAGAGACTTCCTGGGACTGGCGGCATGGTATTTTTCATTGCTTTTCCCTGATTTTTTCTTGTTTTTATGCCTTTTTTCCAAAAAAATTTCATGATCACTTTTTGCTATGCATTATGCAATCACTTGTCGACTTTTACGCATTAGTGCTTAGTGTACCGCATTCGCTGTAAATGTTACGCATGTGTCGTAAGCATCACGCATTAGCTGTATCATGCCGCATTTGTGTATATCATTACGCATAAGTGTTATTTGTCACGCATGCGCTCATTGTGTCGCACATTAGGTTCAATCGTCACGCAAGAGCCATATTTGTACCGCATAAGTCATAACTGTTACACATTCGTTGTAAATGTAAGTTTTTGTCATGCATTTTGAAAATATTTTAAGTTTATCTGGATCCGACATCTGATATTTTGATCATTTTCTCGTTTGCAGGAGAACATCGGAGTGTTATACTGTCGACAAAGCAGGCCTAGTGGACTTGATCTTCGAGCTGACCTACCAGATGATGAGATTGAGCATATTCGTCAGCTTGGTCTTTACCATGTATTGCATTTCCCAGAGGTTACGGCCAACAGGGCCATGATTACAGCTTTGATAGAGTGGTGGGACTCAGAGACGTGTTCATTTCATCTTCCGACTGGTGAGGCATCCATTACCTTAGAGGATGTATGGCATATACTGCATATTCCCATTCATGGTGAGAGGGTTATATATGACCATGACGATGGCATTGCTGGACTATGTGCACTTTTTGAGTGTGAGATTCAGGATTTGTAGATCAGTGGCCGTTAGGAGATCCCTTGGGCCCGATTAGACTATGATGACCTGACCATTGTATTATGTGGTATTGTCGGTGGTTTACTGATACCTGATCGATGAGGTCATGGGTTTCCAGTTGGATGGGGCAGAGTGCTCCATGATATGATTGTGCATCATCGACTATATGCTTGGGGTCCTTGTCTACTTGCCATTTTGTACTATCAGATGCATGGTATTGTGTATCTGGGATACCGTTCTATCAGTTGTGGTGTTACTTTGCTGCAGACATGGGCATGGGAGCACATTTCTATTTCTAGGCCTGTCGTTCATGTAGATTTGCAGCCTGGTGAGCCTTATGCTTTCAGGTATACAGCAGGTATCAGACACAGGGGTTTGGGGAACACCTTGTACTGGAGACATCAGTTGGATATATTGGAGCATTTCATTTGGAGACCTTACTTAGATTGTCCCGGTTGGCTTGATGATGTAGTGCACTTGTCTTTCTGCCGCCAATAGAGATATCTTATTGGTAGGACCTTTGAGACTCAGCGGATCATAGAGATGTATCTTCCTAGATGTGTTCTTAGACAGTTTGGTGAGGTACAGGTGACACCTGTGGTTACTGCATATTTTGTTCGTATATCTCATGAGGTATCTGATTGGGGTGTGTGTATTTAGCCACATGTTGCCTCTGCTGAGTTTGATTCATTGCAGCCATTACTCTGGGGTTGGGGTAGGGGTGGAGTGGATCCAGGGACGACAATGGAGTATGATGCATGGTTTGCTAGGCACATGCCAGTGCCTTTGACTGATCCTGCTGTTTCGATTACAACACAATAGATTTGCCATCCTAGATAGCGGTTAAGGATAGACGCAGGGGAGAGAGCTGGAGGAGATGGAGGAGATGGGGGAGGAGGTGGTGGAGATGGTGGAGATGATGGAGATGGGGGAGGAGGTGGTGGAGATGAGGATATAGACATTGGTGGAGACACTGAGTCTATTAGTAGTGAGGACAACAATGATTCCTCGGAGTCATCGAGTAGCGAGGGTGGGGATGACGATGATGATATGCTAGAGTTGGAGGATGCGCCTGCCGCAGAGGGTGGGATAAGAGAGGTTGGTGATGAGGATGAGCTGTAGACTCTTAGAGCGCGGGTGCAGAGCTTGGAGGATGAGGTTGCTAGATGAGATATTGAGCGAGAGACCTATCGTGCAGATTATGGTGCCCTAGAGGCGGAGTGAGTGCGTCTTCAACGGGAGAGAGATGAGGCAATGCGACGATGTCAGATTACTATGGATGCCTTTGATCAACTTTTTAGAGTAGGTACAGATGCACGTGACCAGGGAGAGAGATATTTCACTACTGCGTAGGAGGCTATTTATTATAGACAGGCATATGAGAGAGCCATCCCTGAGGGTCAGAGAGAGCCTAGCTTCAGTGCATTCATGGGGAGGAGATTGAGTAGATCTACTTCATGACGGACTAGCAGTGGTGGTGTTATGGGACCACCTCGACATCCTGGGGCAGGATCTAGTGGATAGGATCCACCTGCTGATAGAGGCAGTGTTGGTTGATCATGTTATCTGAGCCTTCAGGCTTATTTATTGTATTCACACACATTATCATTTTTGAGTTATATATATAGCATGCAGTTTTTTATGGAAATGATCTATGTATATTATTTTTGCTTTCCATGTATGATTTATATGATGTTATGAGTTGTATAATGCATATCTACTAGAATTCTATATGATTCTAAATGCAATGATAGTACATGTATGTAGTAATGATGTAATGAAATCTAAAATAAATGCAAATGAACTCTATAATGAAATACAAATGAACTCTATTATGAATGCAAATGAAGCTTATTATAAATGCGAATGAACCTTATTATGAATGCAAATGAACTCTATTATGAAATGCAAATGAACTCTATTATGAATGGTTTTTTGTATGATAATGGTTGAATCCATTTTGACTCAGATACACTTTGAAGAAATGTTAGTGAGATGGTAGAGAGAAAAATTTGATGATAGAAAGAATGTTAGAAAGAAAGCGACTAGCCAGAAACCAACAAACTATCAATAAGCAAATGAGATGAAGATGATAATGAAATTGAATGAATCACGAACCTGTGTCTCATATTTTATTGCATCAATATATATTCATCACTGAGCCTTATTATTGAATCAATGGAGTTTAGCACATCAGGGTATAAGGAACTAAGATGCAAAGATATCTCATTGTAGAAACCAACACGTATCAGACAAGGAGTGAACCCTCCATTCTGGGAATTGCGTTAGGGGTCGAGGTATGTGTGGCGATTTCACCTTGATGTGAAGGCTCTTATCACAGACACCCATTAGAGCAATTTCCCTAGAATTTCATCGGTTCACACCACAAACAACAAACAAAGAAAAATATAATGCTCATCATAGCTCCTCTAGTCACTTTTGGATATCCTTGAGTAACATAGAAACAATATCTGTCGCCAAATGATAAAAAGATAAAGACTGACTCGGACAAAATTCAGCAGCTATACTGACCTTGTGCCTTCGTTCTCAGTTGCTTGATGTGATGGTTGATAATGTCTGATCTCAGAAAGTTGCGGACCTCGTTTAAGACTGACCTGTCTGATTTCGAGTGTATCCTCTTCTGTTTAAGACAAGATAATGATCATGTTGATATGGATATGATACGATTGATAAGACAGTTTGATCAGTTGATTGCGGATGTTTGACTGGATAGTCGTATCCTTTGTTAACTTCGTGCGAAGTGTTTGTTGGATATCTGCTAGGGTATTTGTTTCTTACAAGACATGTTATTGCAAGTTTTTTGATTGATTGATTTTTGATTTTTAGTTCTTTTCCAAGAGCTTTTTCGATGTTTTTGGATTATGTAGGTAGATTTTTGAATGTTTTTGTTTGATTTTTTTCAGGATTGTATATGGATGTTTTTTTGGTTGATCTTTTCAGAATTGTATTTGAATGTTCTTGGTATTTTAATTTTTTTCATTGTTTTTGGTATATTTTTTCAGGACATTATACGGATGTTTTTGGTTGATTTTGAGGTTTTCAATGTTTTTTTTTTTTG
Source organism: Cryptomeria japonica (assembly GCF_030272615.1). NCBI lineage: Eukaryota > Viridiplantae > Streptophyta > Pinopsida > Cupressales > Cupressaceae > Cryptomeria > Cryptomeria japonica. The sequence continues at coordinate 476,733,577 of NC_081414.1, read as the reverse complement.
GACTTTTTCAGACTTTATCTGATTTTTTGGATTTTTTTCAGGACTTTATCTGATTTTTTGGATTTTTTCAAGACTTTATCTGATTTTTTGGATTTTTTCAATTATGCCCCCAGTGTGCAGACCCGTATGACATGATGATCTATAGAATGCATGTGGAGACAAAGAAATTTTTGACATGACCTATGTGAATGCAATATGCAGGATGAAGATGCACTTCCTATTCGAACAAGGTTGACTGTCTTTGTTTTTTAGCATTTGTAATACACTGATTGAAAATGAAGGTACAAAACATTTCATAGATAAGCGGTTAATTGATCTCTAAGGCCCTTCGGAACATTCATCTCAACACACTTAGTGACTAGGATTTACAAATGGAGACGCGGAAAACTTCCCCATTGGTTCTTGAAACTTTGATCTTCTTTTGCCCATGTGTGTGCAGATGAGTTAATTCCCGCTCTTGTGTTAACTAAAGATCCTTAGCATCCTATATGACTAGTTACATGGTTTTTCTAACTTCAAAAGCATCCCGAATAGAGCCTCGCTGCCAGCAAGTCTTGAGAGCTCCGATGAGGTTATAGACTGTAATTTCTCAAATATTGCTCCATTGCCAGTAGTTATTCATAGCCCTGATGGAGTTACTAGCATGTTCCCATAGTCAAGCTTTTTATCGTATTTGTATACATGATATTTCAGTTATATATCATTGCTCTTTTTGCCTTTAGATGGATATTTGGCATAGCTCTTTTAATTTTTATTTTCTTGCCTTGACTTGTAAGTAATGAAACCTACCTGGGTGTGACCATTATAGCGGCGCTGAAGTAGAATTTTAGATTTTTCACTAGTCATATGATCAACTAGGTGTCTAGAATGAATTAGAGATCTCGTTAAGGTGTAAGATATAGCAATTGATAGATTGTGGGTTACTAAGTCTCAAATAGTGAAATCACTACCCAACCATAAGTAAAACATTTTCGCAAGGTAATGTTGAGAATGAATGACTTTAGAACCCCAAAGACTTCATGTCTGAATATCTAAGAAAGGCGATGACCCTTGTTTTCTTTTCAGGATGCAAACGAATGATAAACTCGAACAGTTGCCTTGTTTTATTTGATACTTCTATGTGAGAATGCAGAACTTTAAGAATGCGATGCGTTTGAAAAATAAACTATATGTAATGTAGTGTTTTAAATGATATGATATGCAATGCGAAAAGTAAAACCTAAACTACACAACCCTTAGGTGTAATACCGCTTAAGATGCATGATGTTCATAGGGTCAGAGATTGGATTTCCCTCCAAGGTAGCCAAATGATAGGCACCATTGCCTATGACCCTTGTTATAATGAAAGGACCTAGCCAATTAGGTTCGAATTTCCCTAGCCTTTCTCGTTCTACTAAGTTCCTTTGATTCTCTTTAAGTACTAGATCCCCCACTTGAAAGGTTCGTGGGTGGACCCTTTTATTATAGCTTCGCCTTAGTCTATTTTGATATCCTTGTAAATGATTGAATGTTGTTTGTCGTTTTTCATCAAGGGTTTCTAGTTCTTGCAACCTCGCTACACTGTAGTATTCTTCTGATATAATGTTCTGTAAGGATACTCTTAGAGATGGTATTTCTATTTCAATGGGGAGTATCGCTTCTATACCATAGACCAAGGAATATGGTGTTGCTCCTGTAGGGGTATGCACTCCTGTTCTGTAAGCCTAGAGAGCGGGATTTAGCTGGAGATGTCAGTCCCGTCCTATGTTAGTGACTACTTTCTTAAGAATTTTCAATATTGTTTTATTTGTAGCCTCTGCTTGTCCATTACTTTGTGGATAATATGGCATGGCAAATCTCTGTTGTATGTGAAATTTGTCACATAATTCTTTCACTTCCTAGTTTTTAAATGGACGCCCGTTATCTGTAACAAAGCACATTGGAACTCCGTATCTACATAGATTAGATGCTAAATTAATTCATACTCCGCTATCGTCCCTGGATCCGCTCCACCCCTACCCCAACCCCAGAGTAATGGCTGCAACAAATCAAACTCAGTAGAGGCAACATGTGGCTGAATACACACACCCCAATTAGATACCTCACGAGATACACGAGCAAAATATGCAGTAACCACAGGTGTCACCTGTACCTCATCAAACTGTCTAAGAACACGTCGAGGAAGATACATCTCTATGATCCGCTGATTCTCAAAGGTCCTACCAATTAGATATCTCTGCTGGTGGCAGAAAGACAAGTGCAGTACATCATCAGGCCAATCGGGGCAATCTAAGTAAGGTCTCCAAATGAAATGCTGCAATATATCCAACTAATGTCTCCAGTACAAGGTGTTCCCCGAACCCCTGTGTCTGATACCTATTGTATACCTGAAAGCATAAGGCTCACCAGGCTACAAATCTACATGAATGACAGGCCTAGAAATAGAAATGTGCTCCAGAAATCAAAAGAAGACCTTTATTCGTCAAGCATTTAGATACACGATCATAGCTGATACTCTGTATAGAAAGGGTTTCGATGGAACTCTTCTCTGATGTCTGGATGAGAATGAAGCACACCTTGCTTTAAAAGAAGTCCATGATGGAATCTGTGGGGCTCACCAAAGCGGTCTGCCATTGTCAAAGAAACTGCTGAGAACCGGGTATTACTGGCCAACCATGGAAAAAGATGCTTACAAGTATGTACAGAAGTGTAAACAATGCCAAATGCATGGAGACCTTATTCATGCACCAGCACAAGATCTTCAACCCATCACATCACCGTGGCCATTTTCATAATGGGGATTAGATCTCGTAGGTAGAATCAACCCTACTTCGTCCAACGGGCATAAGTTTATCTTGACAACCACTAAATACTTTACAAAATGGGTTGAGGCAATTCCATTAACATACACTACGGGAAAGCAGATATCAAAATTTATGCTCAACTACATTATATGTAGATATGGAGTTCCAATGTGCTTTGTTACAGATAACGAGCATCCATTTAAAAACCAAGAAGTGAAAGAATTATGTGACAAATTTCACATACAAAAGAGATTTGCCACGCCATATTATCCACAAAGTAATGGACAAGTAGAGGCTAAAAAGAAAACAATATTGAAAATTCTTAAGAAAGTAGTCACTGGCACAGGACGGGACTGGCATCTCCAGCTAAATCCCGCTCTCTAGGCTTACAGAACAGGAGTGCGTACCCCTACAAGAGCAACACCATATTCCTTGGTCTATGATACAAAAGCGATACTCCCCATTGAAATAGAAATACCGTCTCTAAGAGTATCCTTACAGAACATTATATCAGAAGAATACTACAGGGTAGCGAGGTTGCAAGAACTAGAAACCCTTGATGAAAAACAACAAACATCATTCAATCATTTACAAGGATATCAAAATAGACTGAGGTGAAGCTATAATAAAAGGGTCCGCCCATGAACCTTTCAAGTGGGGGATCTAGTACTTAAAGAGAATCAAAGGAACTTAGCAAAATGAGAAAGGCCAGGGAAATTCAAACCTAATTGGCTAGGTCCTTTCATTATAACAAGGGTCATAGGCAATGGTGCCTATCATTTGGCTACCTTGGAGGGAAATCCAATCTCTGACCCTATGAACAACATGCATCTTAAGTGGTATTACACCTAAGGGCTGTGTAGTTTAGGTTTTACTTTCCGCATTGCATATCATATCATTTAAAACACTGCATTACATATAGTTTATTTTTCAAACACATCGCATTCTTAAAGTTCTGCATTCTCACATAGAAGCATCAAATAAAACAAGGCAACTATTCGAGTTTATCATTCGTTTGCATCCTGAAAAGAAAACAAGGGTCATCGCCTTTCTTAGATATTCGGACATGAAGTCTTTGGGGTTCTAAAGTCATTCATTCTCAACATTACCCTGCGACAACGTTTTACTTATGGTTGGGTAGTGATTTCACTATTTGAGACTTGGTAACCCACAATCTATCAATTGCTATATCTTACACCTTAACGAGATCTCTAATTCATTCTAGACAGCTAGTTGATCATATGACTAGTGAAAAATCTAAATTCTACTTCAGCACTGCTGTAATGGTCACACCCAAGTAGGTTTCATTACTTACAAGTCAAGGCAAGAAAATAAAAATTAAAAGAGCTATGCCAAATATCCATCTAAAGGCAAAAAGAGAAATGATATATAACTGAAATATCATGTATACAAATACGATAAAAAGCTTGACTATGGGAACATGCTAGTAACTCCATCAGGGCTATGAACGCCTACTGGCAATGGAGCAATATTTGAGAAATTACAGTCTATAACCTCGTCGGAGCTCTCAAGGCTTGCTGGCAGTGAGGCTCTATTTGGGATGCTTTTGAAGTTAGAAAAACCGTGTAGCTAGTCATATAGGATGCTAAGGATCTTTAGTGAACACAAGAGCAGGAATTAACTCATCTGCACACACATGGGCAAAAGAAGATCAAAGTTTCAAGAACCAATGGGGAAGTTTTCCGCGTCTCCATTTGTAAATCCTAGTCACTAAGTGTGTTGAGATGAATGTTCTGAAGGGTCTTAGAGATCAATTGACCGCTTATCTATGAAATGTTTTGCACCTTCATTTTCAATCAGTGTATTACAAATGCTAAAAAACAAAGACAGTCAACCTTGTTCGAATAGGAAGTGCATCTTCATCCTGCATATTGCAATGTGGAAAGTAAAACCTAAACTACACAGCCCTTAGGTGTAATACCGCTTAAGATGCATTCTGTTCATAGGGTTAGAGATTGGATTTCCCTCCAAGGTAGCCAAATGATAGGCATCGTTGCATATGACCCTTGTTATAATGAAAGGACCTAGCCAATTAGGTTCGAATTTCCCTGGCCTTTCTTGTTCTACTAAGTTCCTTTGATTCTCTTTAAGTACTATATCCCCCACTTGAAAGGTTCGTGGGCGGACCCTTTTATTATAGCTTTGCCTCAGTCTATTTTGATATCCTTGTAAATGATTGAATGTTGTTTGTCGTTTTTCATCAAGGGTTTCTAGTTCTTGCAACCTTGCTACCTTGCTACCCTGTAGTCTTCTTCTGATATAATGTTCTGTAAGGATACTCTTAGAGACGACATTTCTATTTCAATGGGGAGTATCGCTTCTGTATCATAGACCAAGGAATATGGTGTTGCTCCTGTAGGGGTACACACTCCTGTTTTGTAAGCCCAGAGAGCGGGATTTAGCTGGAGATGCTAGTCCCATCCTGTGTCAGTGACTACTTTCTTAAGAATTTTCAATATTGTTTTATTTGTAGCCTTTGCTTGTCCATTACTTTGTGGATAATATGGTGTGGCAAATCTCTGTTGTATGTGAAAATTGTCACATAATTCTTTCACTTCCTGGTTTTTAAATGGACGCCCATTATCTGTAACAAAGCACATTGGAACTCCGTATCTACATATAATGTAGTTGAGCATAAATTTTGATATCTGCTTTCTCGTAGTGTATGTTAATGGAATTGCCTCAACCCATTTTGTAAATTATTCATTGGCTATCAAGATAAACTTATGCCCGTTGGACGAAGTAGGGTTGATTCTACCTACGAGATCTAATCCCCATTGTGAAAATGGCCACGGTGATGTGATGGGTTGAAGATCTTGTGCTGGTGCATGAATAAGGTCTCCTTGCATTTGGCATTGTTTACACTTCTGTACATACTTGTAAGCATCTTTTTCCATGGTTGGCCAGTAATACCCGGTTCTCAACAGTTTCTTTGACAATGGCAAACCGCTTTGGTGAGCCCCACAGATTCCATCATGGACTTCTTTTAAAGCAAGGTGTGCTTCATTCTCATCCAGACATCGGAGAAGAGTTCTATCGAAACCCTTTCTATACAGAGTATCAGCTATGATGGTGTATCTAGATGCTTGATGAATAAAGGTATTCTTTTGATTTCTGGACAAATCTGGTGACATGTATTGGGTATTCAAATATGTATATATTTTATTGTACCAAGGTGATTCTAGTCCCACAATTGCACATACATAGTCTGATAGGGGGGTCTCATATGCAGGTAGCATTAACTATTCTATGATAAACTCAAACTGAGTTCCATTAGCAAGCATATTCAGAAGAGACCCTATTGTTGCCATTGCATCTGCTGCCTTGTTTTGTATTCTAGGGATTTGTTCGAAGGTAATTTTGCTAAAGTGCTCCTTGTAATCTTTGACCAACTTCTTATAAGGCATGAGTTTGTCATCCTTTGTATTGTAATCATCATTGACCTGGTTCACAATCAACTGCGAATCACCATAGACCTGTAACTCTTGTATTTTCCATTGCACAACTATACGAAGTCCTATGAGGATAGCTTCATATTCTGCCATATTGTTGGTGCATGGGAAATTGATCCTAAATGACTTAGGTATAACATCCCCTTGAGGAGTAATGAAGACAATACCTACTCCGGATTTGTGATTTGTATATGATCCATCAAAGTACAACTTCCACATTACTGAGGTAGTTAGTGTAAACACGGATTCATCTGGAAAGTCTATTAGCAATGGGTGACTATCTTGTATAGGAGCCTCTGCTAATTGATCTGCTATGATTTGTCCTTTGATAGCTTTTCTGTCTATGTATTCTATATCAAACTCGCTCAAGATCATAACCCACTTAGCCAATCACTCGGTCAATGTTGCTCTGCTCAATAGGTATTTGAGAGGGTCAAACCATGCAATGAGTTGTACCTTATGACTCAACATGTAGTGTCTGAGCTTTTGGGATGCAAAGATTACTGCTAAGCAAGCTCTCTCTATGGGGGTGTAATTAAGCTCATAGTCAATCAGAGTCCTACTTATATAATAAATGGCTCTTTCTTTTCCATTTTTGTCATGCTATGCCAATAGAGCTCCCAGAGTCGAGTTTGTTGCTAATATGTACAACAATAGAGGTTGTCTTGGAATAGGGGATATTAACACTGGTGTGTTCAAAAGATAATCTTTTAGAGCTTGGAAAGCTTCTTGGCATTGTTCTGTCCATTTAAAAATAACTCCTTTCCTGAGTAAATGTTGGAATGGGTGACACTTATCTGCCAATTGTGCTATGAATCTCCTTATGGATTGCAATCTCCCTTGTAACCCTCTGAGTTGTTTAAGTGTTGATGGAGGTTGCATATCAATGATTGCCTTGACCTTGGCAGGGTCTATTTCAATTCCTCTGTTTGATACTATAAACCCTAATAGTTTACCTGCTGTTATGCCAAACACACATTTCTTTGGGTTTAATCTGACATTATATTGTTCCAACCGATCAAATATTTGTGTAAGAACTGCAAGGTGACTTTCACTGGTTTGCGATTTAGCCAATATGTCATCCATGTAATCTTCCATTATGTTATGGATCATGTCATTAAATAATGTTGTCATGGCTCTCTCGTATGTTGCGCTAGCATTTTTAAGACCAAATGGCATCACATTCCAGCAATATGTTCCCCATGGGCATGTAAAGGCCATTTTATGTTGATCTTCTAGTGCAATTTTAATCTAGTTGTATCCTGAAAAACCATCCATTGAGGATAACATCTCATTTCCAGCTGTTAGGTCAACTATCATGTCGATATTAGGTAGCGGGAAGTCATCCTTAGGGCAAGCTTTATTTAGATCTTGAAAATCTGTACAGATTCTGATGCCTCCCGTGGGCTTAGTCAAAGGTACCAGGTTTGATATCCATTCTGCGTAGTCAATAGGTCTGAAAAAAACTACTTCCAACAACTTTTGTAATTCTTTTTTAACCAGTAATGCGATACTTGGATGCATTTTTCTTAATTTTTGCTTGTAAGGTTTAACTCCTGGTGTCAATGGTAAATGATGCAACACTAATTCAGAATCTAAGCCCGACATGTCTGAATAGGACCAAGAAAAGTTGATAGGTCATTGTTTGAAAAAATGAATGAATCTGTCTTTTTCTTCTTTGCTCAATGATTTTGCCAGATGGATGTTATGTACAACTTCCCCTTCTGCTATGTTTACTTCTTCTGTTTCCTCTATAAGTAATGCTGAACTTTCTCTTTCCATAGGAAGATTACCCAAATCACTTTTGTCATTATGGGTAGTTTGATTCTTATCTTCTGTTTGAGAAATACTTTCTTCTCCAGAGTATGTTGTTCTATTTAGGTCTATAGCAAACCTTGCTTTATGATCACCTTGCGAAAATCCTTCTCTGACTCCTAGAAATTCTAAAATTGCTTTGTCATTTTCAAACCAATCCAGCGTTGGTTTTCCTTCTTGCCGCCAATCAATCAAGTGTGAATGTACTAGGGGTAAATCATTATTCTCTTGTGTAGTAGAGTCTAATAACATGAAGACTTGATTGTTTGATATTACACTTTCTGGTTCGGTAGAATCATGGAGTGATAAGAATTCATAGTCATGAGAATCTGTCTCACTGTCAATATATGTTTCATCATATGGGCTATCATCACTTATTTCTTCTTGTTCCTGTCCCTGATTCCATTGTAGATTGACTGGTCTTCTTTGTACATTAGTGACTCTTCTTAAGCCAGGTATAAGCCTTTGCAATCTTTCTTCATCTATTTCATTAGGTTGAGCTTGAGTTGCCTCTCGTGGTAGAAGTAGTGACAATAACCATGGGTGGGATTTAGGTGGTGGGGGTAATCCTGCATTTGTTGCCACATTAGCTTGTACTATTGTGTCAATAATTGCATCATTTTGTAACTCTGTGGTAGGTTCTTGCAAGAGTTGTCTCATGTCTTCCCCATCTGATTCTGCACTAGGTGATGTAGGTACCTGATTGCCTGTTTGAGATGAAGATGGAAGAGCCTATGTGGACAAATTCCTTTGTGATATGTAATCTGATGGTTTGTTTGGTCGATTTAGTATATCAAGAGTACGCTGTCTGGCTTGTGTGATATGTTGTACATGCTTGTATCCCGATCCTTGATTTCCTGGATTATCATTAGGAACAACAGGTTCTAGTCTTCCTTGTTTTTGTAACCCCAAGCTTGTGGTACCATCATATCCATGTCTTTGGAGTATTTTGAATCCATTGTTGTACTGATCTGTATGTATTCTGGGTGTTGTCATATGATCTTCTTCTCTATATATCCAATGGTTAACATCTTCATTCAAGGATTCTTCCTCTAAGTCTCCCCATCTAATGAAAGAGCATGAGTCTGAGTATTTGACAATTTCTTTTCCTTTGTCTTTCTTTTGTACTGTAGTATGAGGTTTCCCAAAGGACTTAGGAGAAAGAGATAATTGTTTCCCATTTGAAGTGTTTGCAATAGAGTACTCTCCACAACCCATATCCTTTATTTGTAAGGAGGATGTCGTAGGCATATCTTTTTGTGTTTCTGTGATCTTTAACGTTTCCAACTGTGTAGTGAGAGGTGCAGCCTGATTGATAGGTACCTGATTATCTACACTATCTTTTAGATAATTACAATGTTGGAATGGATTTGGATCAACCTTTATGGTAATTTCAATACCATTGTATGGGAATTTGACACACTGATGAAATGTGGATGGTACTGCTTGCATGGTGTGGATCCATGGGTGGCCCAATAACATGTTATATCCCTGTTCTCTGTCCAAGACTTGAAAAGCGACCTCTGTCGTTATTGGTCCTACTTGTACAGGTAATGTTACAATGCCTTTAGATGGGCGTTCTTCATCATTGTAAGCCATGATGTTTATCCTTTTGGAGGAATCAATGTGAAGTTCAGAATATCCTAATGCTTTGACTAGCTTTAATGTACAAATGTTCAGACCGGCTCCCCCATCTATAAGTACTCTTCTGATCCTTTTCTTGTGAATGTAAGCTTCCAGATGTAGTGGGTCATTATGAAGCATTTTATCACTAGGAATATCTTGCTCTGTAAATGCAATATGTGTACCTTGTGTCAGATTTCCTACCATAGACTGGAAGGCACGTTCATCTATTTCTCTGTCTACTACTGAATCTTGGAGTGCTTTGTCCATTATAGCTCTATGATTGGGTGAAATACGCAGTAGTTCAAATAAGGATATTTGTGCCGGAGTTTTCTTAAGCTGGTCAACTACATTGTAAGTCCCTACTGCTGGTGGATGATTTTGTGGTATCCCTTGTAAGGTTACCTTTGACCTGCGAGTAACGACTGCACAGTCTCTGTCTCTAGGAGTAATTGTGATTATAGCAATTGTATCATTGGTATCATAAGCTGTTTTATCTAGATTTATATTAAATCCTTCTTCATAGTCCCAATGTGTATGTTTGACATTCATAATATGTTCAATGAGTCCATCTTCAAACCAATCTGAGTGAGATGGTTGATCCTGCCCCCAATCTTGGAGACAAAGATTCGTATCCTCATCGTACTTTGGTCCTTCGAATATCATGAAAATTTGGTTGTCATCTTTATGAGTGTCTTGATATTGGTCTTCCTGATTAGATGTTTCTTGTGAATCTTTGTTTGTCGTATCTCTTGAACTAATGGCATGAATAGTGTATTCATATGAGACTTTTGTGTAGTTAGCCGTGTTGTCTTGGGTACCTGATGTGGTTGCTTTTCCCTTGTCATGCTTAACAAACGGATCCTTAAAAATCATATGATTTGTGTTTGCTGAGGCCTTATCCGTATCAATTGTGATGTCCCCTTGGTCTATCATATCTTGGACCAAGTTTTTTAGTTTGTAGAAACTTGCCGTTTTGTGGCCTTTAGTCCTATGATAATCACAGAAATCATTGTCATTCCACCATGTGGGTTTGAATGGACCTGGTTCATATACTCTTACCTCAGGTAGAGTGATCATGTTTGTCTGTATTAACTTTTTGAGCGCCGACTCAATAGGTTCTCCTAAAGGTGTGTAATTTCTTCTTGGAGTGTTTACCCTGGGGTATCTTGTGTTCATATTTTGCGTAGCATTTACATTGGTGTTATTCCCAGTATGTGGATTTGTTGACTGACTCGTTCCAAATGATAAAATGGGTTGGGTTCTGTTTATAGTTCTAGCGTCTACAATACCATCATTGGTCACATTTTTGTTTTTTGACCAAAACTTAGATTTGTCACTATTGTTTGTGTTGCCATACTTAATAAGACCTTGTTCTATCAAGCCCTTCTCACATTTGAGAGCCTTTTTTGTGATTTGTTTGAATGTGGTAAGGCACTGCATTTGTATTGGATACTTAATCTTTGGAATCAAGTTTTCTGTAAACATATCCACTTGCTCTGTTTCTAGGATAACTGTCGTGCATCTTCTATAGAGAGCCCTCCATTGTTGTATGAAGGATGCAAATGTTTCATTCTTCTATTGCTTAGCTGCACATAAATCCATCAAAGTAACCGGGGTGTCAATGTTGTGCGAGAAGTTTGCAATAAATTGTTCAGCTAATTCTCCCCATGACGTGATGGTTGGTGGTAGATGTGAAAACCACTCTAAAGCCGGACCTCCCAGACTTTTAGGGAATAGTCTCATTAGATAAGTATCTTCCAAGGCAACTTCTATACATGCCGTAAAAAATTCTCTAATATGATCTCTAGGATCACCCTTCCCTCGATATCTATCAAATTTGGGTGTTTCAAAGTGTTGTGGGAAAGGTGGCATGTATACTGTGTGATCAAATGGATAAGGACATAAGTCCTGCATTGTGTAGCTCTTTTTATCGGTACCAGTTTGCATGGTCATCATCTATTGTTGCAAACTCTGTATTTGTGTGTCAAAATATCGGTTGATGTCAAAGGTATACCTTGTGTGTTTGTATGTCCCACAAAAGGATTCATGGTTGCATAACTAGAAGGTTGTTGGAATGTACCAAGATTATAACCTTATGTGTTGTGTGTTCCCGTAGGTACTATAAAATAGGCGATATGTGAACCCATGTTTGGTTGACTTGTACCTATTGTATTGGTAGTACCTAGGTTTGGATTTTGATAACCATATGTGGATCCCATAGGAAATTGGAGGTTGGTTTACACTTGTTGCTTGCGTTTGAATAGGTGTTGAGATACTTGACATTATCGGTAGGCTCTGTGATGGTATACTAGCATTGATCACTGAAGATGACACACTTGTTTGAAAGTTTGCACTTGTGTTGACATTTGTTGGAAGAGGTACGTTTTGAGGAAGACTAGAGGTCGTTGCTTGTATTTGCGTCAAGGGTAATGTTTGATTGTTATCTTGACCTAAAGTTTTTCTTGGTGGTAAAATCTTTGTGACATCAAAATGCTCAGGTAATTTTGCCCCATTTTGTATTAACAGCAAAAAATACTTGTCCCTATCACTATGTATAAGTGCATCTAGGATCATGAGGACATGCGGGTCTTGTTGTGCGGACTCAATTTCTGCCTTTGTCAGATGTTGTTGTAATTCGTTTATGGTGGACATTGTCTGTGTACCTGAGTGTTGACCTATTGACATGTCCATGTTCCAAGTAGGGTTTATAGACTGTGTGTTGTTTGGGTCCATTATTCCTTTTTCTTTCTGGGACCTTGTGACGGGCATCTAAAAATGTCCTATATGATGATGGTTCTATGCAAGACGATGACCTAACACTAGACAATAGATGTAAATATGAGGTATGCAATACTATACTAGACTCTCTATTGAGGATTTTGATGTGAAACCTTTTTAGCCTTTCTAGCTTTCTCTAATGCAAGTCTTTCTATTTGTTGACGATGTTGTTCAGCCTCAATCTCTCTATCAATCTTACGGGCAATCCTAGACTCAATATCTATCTCATATATAACTCCCATATACTGGGGTGCGCTTCTTCTTAAATCCCAAGCTAAGTTAGCTAGACCATCAATGATTTCTCGTTGACCACCGTTTGGAACTAGATTAGGTTGCTCGAAGGGGAGCAAGCCATCACTTGGGAGACCCATGAAGGCACATGCTATGGACCTATAAATGATAATGGACTTAGACGTATATGAGGTCTAGGTGCAGACATATATGAGGACGATAATGCAAAAAACTTAGGGCGATAATGAGGACGTAAAATGGGACTATGCAAAATACTTAGGATGATAATGAGGACATAAAATGGGACTATGCAAAAGACTTAGGACGATAATAAGGACGTAAAATGGGACTATGCAAAAGACTTAGGACGATAATGAGGACGTAAATGGGACTATGCCTAAGATCACAAGTATGTAAGGATGTTTCGAGAATCAGTTTCAAAATGGACTTCGTTTTTGGTAACTTCGTGTGTAGGACAATGTTTTGCAGTTTTCCAAATCCGAGAACAATGGTTGGTAGGTATGTATAGCTGACTGACTCAATTTTCAAACAATCTCAAAAAAATCAGAGATACGTGGGATAGGGCCTGAAATAGCCCAAGGGACTGACTCAATACTAGTCTAGTACAATGATACATAAAAAAGCACGGAAAATAGTCTTAGGCTGGATATTGGACACCATTCAGTGAGGCCCTTACAATAAAATACCAAAACAAAATGAACAGATAGAGAGTTTGGCAGCACTGGCTCCACTCCATGACACACACTTCTCGGGCATGCCAGTCTCTCTTACCCTGAAGATCCGAAGATCTTTTAGCCGAGGGATTCCTGTATCATAGTGTAAGGTACATGAAGGGTATCTATGGGGTACGATCCACACTCCCGGAACCACTGAATGTAGGATTTTTGGCAACTAATTTGGTTCTTAGTATTAGGTTTCGAGGGGTCCCGATCCAACGATGGATTCTCAGAGCAAGCCACTTAAGACTTTAATTGAGCTTATCGGTGTAGGGAAGGCCCCCACATACGTCGAATTCACTCAACACTCTAGCTGCCTGATCAGTATATTTATATAGCGGCTCGAAAAACCCGCTCGAGAGTACGCTGGGAGAGATGATATCCCCAACGCATCCCAATTCAAAGTACCTCTGTGGGGTGATGAAATCCCTAGTCAAAGATACCCCTCACTACGTAGAACAAAAATAAAATTTGGATGTCATTGTCACCTTCCTTCTTTCTCCCATAGGCCCGATGGCGGGTAGAAAGGCAGTTAGTGCAATAGTAGGTCCACCCCAGACACAATAAAAAGTTCTTTTCCCTTAAGAAAATGAAAAATGATTTAATCTAATGCAGCTTGATTCACGTTCTTTTTATAACCCAAATTTAGGTGTTAGATATGCATGTGCATGTCAATTTTAAACACCATATCCAAGAATGAAGGCATACATGTCAATTTTAACCATTTGTTGATTTTTAAGCACCAAAATCCAAGTGTGAGATACACGCATGTCAATTTTAACTTTTCTTGATTTTAAGCACTGAAAATTGAAGTGTGAGGTGTGCATGCATGTCCTTTTTTAACTATTGTTGATTTTAAGCACTAAAAATTGAAGTGTGAGGTGTGCATGCATGTCCTTTTTAACTGTTGTTGATTTTAAGCACTAAAAATTGAAGTGTGAGGTGTGCATGCATGTCCTTTTTTAACTGTTGTTGATTTTAAGCACTAAAAATTGAAGTGTGAGGTGTGCATGCATGTCCTTTTTAACTGTTGTTGATTTTAAGCACTAAAAATTGAAGTGTGAGGTGTGCATGCAAAATTACTAATCTAATCCTCTCTACAAATCTGCCATAGGCTGCAAACAGAAGATTAGTAGTAAAATTAAACCATCAAAAAATAGAAACCCAAAACTTGATAGAGGCGATTGCGTGATAATACCTGAGTAGATGCGTAATACTTACTGATCGAATGCGTAACCCTGACAGACCGAATGCGTAAACATGACACCGAATGCGTGACGATATCTGTGCGATTGCGTAGCAATGACAGCTCGATTGCGTGACAGAATGCAGACAACAAAATAAAATTAAATAAATTAACCACTAAAGAAAATTAAACTCTATCAGGAATCTGCACAACCAATTGTGAAGCCCTAACCAAATCTCACATCATCCACTCAATATTGATTAGATCATATTTAACTATATAGGAAAGAACTAGGCTATTATATCTGTCTAAGGCCAGTTGTTCTTCTGAATCCTGTATCAATTTTTCTACTTGGAGAAATTTTTGATATCGTTTAGCTTCCCTCCTTTGTTGTTTCATCCTTCTCGCACCTGAAATTTTGAATTGAACTTTTCTTGCCATAAACTTTGTTGATCAAATCTTGAAGTAAAAAGAAATTTTGATTCCGGATTACCCAAATTTAAGACATAATTATACAGAAGCACTAACAGACAAAAAAAAAAAACAACAATAACTCGACGAATGCGTAACGCAGAAAGGTCGATTGCGTGATCTGGACAGGTCGATTGCGTGACCCTGTCTGAGTGAATGTGTGACCCCGAAGGGTTGAATGCATAATTCTATCTATGCGATTGCATGACGATGTAAGTTCAATTGCGTGACAGAAAATCTTTTCTTGAAATTCATGCAACCTGCAAAAAAATAAAAATTCCACACAATCTGTAAAAATCACACAGAACATAGAAAAAAGGTTAAATTATTGTTAGTTCATGTCGGGTTCACCAAAATGTAATGCATGCTAGAATTCATCTTCAAATAAACAAAGCTATGAATTAGAAACACCAGGGAAATCACGAATCCCTGTCTAATTAACAAATCTAACAAACTAGACAATGAAATAATGCAATCATCAAGCAAAATAGGAATTAAGAATGAAATCAATTCAAATAAAACTCCCTATTCCAAGATGTGCATATTGCTTCCATTGCTCTTCTTCTCTTCGTGGTATGATGGCTCTCAAATATTGCGCTAGTAACCTGCAAGTGACACAAAGATTCAAAGTTCGTGATTGTTGAAAATGGAGATTGGATGCTCAATTTATAGAAAATTGGAGAAGATTGATTGAAAGGTGGAACAGAATGATCAAGAGGTGTAAACTCAGGTGAGCTCAAATGCAATTTGATAGTTGAACTGTTGATTGTAGGAGTGGAACTCAATAGATTGAATAGATTAAAGGAGTCAACTGATTGATGAAAGAGTTAACTGAAGGAAGAAAAATAATGATTGGAGGAAATAAAGAGGATGACACTGAGAGCTAAATTTAGAAAAAGCTAACTGAAGGATGGAAATAGAAGTTGGAGAGATAAATGATTTAATTAATTAATTGATTTAATTAATTAATTTAGCATGTGCTTGCATTTAGATTTAAATTATTAATTTAATCTTTGCATGAGATATTATTCAAATAATTGAATTTATTAATTCAATTTAGCCTTTGAATATATTTAGAACTTGACTTTGATTTTCAATTTGATTTTTGAAATCATGCACATGTGATGAATTTGGAAGAGATTAGAAGAATATGAAATTAAATGAAATTAGAATTTGGGGATTTGGAATTGGAAGAATTAATTAGCTAATTAAATAATTTAAAGAAACTATTTAATTATTTAGAAATGGAATTTAATTAAATAATAAAGGCTATTTAATTTAAAGGATTAAATCACAATTAATTAAATAATAAATATTTAATTAATATTTAGAAGAGGGTTGAATGATTAGATGATTAGAGATAGAAATTGAGTAATTAGTAATTTATTTAAATAATGAAGATTATTTAAATTGGGAAATTAATCAGAATTAATTAAATAATAAATATTTAATTAATATTTAGAAAATGATTAAAATGATTAAATGATGATAGAATAGGAAATAGAATAATTAATAAGATGATGAGGAAATATGAAATTAGAAGAATTTAGAAGAATAAGTTTAATTGACTTAATTGAATAATAAAGATTATTTAATCAATTAGAGGAATAATTAGTACATGATCAATGAGACATTTTTAGGTGTCTACAATATTTATTCTTGTAGTATCATATGACTCTTGAGTTTGTTCAGTAGGATGGTATCCTATTTGAAAGTAGGTAAGTGCTTGTTGTTAAAAACTTGCATATGAATGTGGATAGTATTCTTAAAGAGTTGTGTGATAGTTGTGCTTAAGGAGATCATTTAGTTCCATGTGTAGAAGGAGGATAAATTCATTTAGATTCATGATGCGTTAAGTAATTAATGAATCAAGATGGTTATTAGTGTTTCAAGGTGTGTGCCCTTGGTCTCCTTGTGTTGTGCAACGCAACACTCGGGTTTGTGACATGGCTTAACCACCTCCTGTGGTTCTAGAAGTCTAGTGGTTGTATCAGGCATTGATAGGTCAATCTTTTGGTGCAACGACAACCACACTTGTAATAAGTGGTATCAGAGCTTGGTCACAGGTTCAAACCCCTCGCTTGCGCTGGGGGGGATTGTTGCAAGGTGTGTGCCCTTGGTCTCCTTGTGTTGTGTAGCGCAATGCTCGGGTTTGTGACATGGCTTAACCACCTCCTGTGGATTCTATAAGTCTAGTGGTTGTATCAGGCATTAACAGGTCGATATTTTGGTGCAACGGCAACCGCACTTGTAACAATTAGGAACATTTGGTTGGTATGTTAAAATGAATCTAAGAAAGTATTATGTAATTGAGCTATGCATGTGTGTTAATCTTAGTCTAATTGTGTGAAAAGTAAATATTTAGTTGAATGATAAATATGATATACTAGATGGATGAGTGTTATGTTAGAATGATGTCAAGTAGTGACGTTAAGATACCCTAGGGAATGGTTTTGTTGCAAGAGTGTATTTGGAGATAGGTTAATTTTAAGATGATTTTCTCCACTTGCGTAATCTGGTTGTATGATTATGTTCATGTTGGTTTATGTGGTCTTGAAAAGAGTTAATGTTGCATTGATGTATTTTGATGATAACATAAAGTAATGGATGTTTTAAAAAAAAAGTCTCCATTTGCTAGTAGATTATAGGTTATTTCTCTAGGGTATTTTGGCGGGCATTACAACCTACACCAATTGAAAAAAAAATGTCTTTGCAATGATAAGACAACTTGGACCACATACCTTTTTTATTACATTTACAAGTGATGAACACTATTGGGAGCCATTAGCAAAAAAAACTTGAATAATTAAACAATGCATATCAAAAAATAACATATAAAAAACAACAAAGATGAAAAATCTTATTTGATACAAAAAGATCCTATAACATGTGCATGTTATTATAGACATAGAATTAATGCAATCAAAAAATTGATATTAACAGATCACTCATTATACGACATTATCTCAGATTTTCTCCGTAACTGAATTTCAAAATCGTGACAATGAACATGATCACCTCCTCTTATGGATTGCAAATGTACCAATTTATGGTAAGGATGATAATGCAATTATCAAAGTATTTGTAGACAAGTATATTACTTGTAACACCAAACATCTATATTCTGAAATAGCTAATGTACATAAACATCACCATACAAAACAATGTAGAAAAACATAAAAATAAAATTGTCGCTACAATTTCCCATTTCCACCAATGAAATGCAAAACTCCTTGAACCCCTTGAAAACAATAACAAAAATACAATTTATGTCGCAAAAAAACATAATTTCTAATTTGTAGCAAACAAACTATTACAATTCATTCTCATTTGAAATATTTTTGGAAGAAATGCATATTAGTGAAGATGATTACATAATTGCTATTAGATCCACAATATGTATAGGCCTACACTATTTTTGAAAAGAAAACCATCTGATACATGGAATAATACCTTTGCCAAAAAATTACCAGAAATATGGAAAGTAAATACAAATGCACAATTTGTTTTGAATGCATATGCTACAACAATGTATTGTAGCTCCTTAAGGAGTTGTGGATGCTATGAGAGAGTTTTTTGGTTCCAGATCGCTTCTTAAGGAGTTGAATGACACTTTTTTTGTCCTTATCCCCAAAAATCCAGATGCCAATTCTTTCCAGGACTTTAGGCCCATTATTTTATGCAATTTGATCTATGAAATCTTCACTAAGATTCTTGTGTTTAGACTTAAGAAAATCCTCCCTTCTTTAATTTTGAAACATAAGAATGGGTTTGTCCCTGGTAGACTGATTTTAGATTCTATTATTGTGGTTCATGAGAATATCCACTCCTTATCTATCAATAAGAAGCCCAGTTTTTTGTTGAAGTTGGATCTTCTCAAAGCTTATGATCAGATCAATTGGAACTTTTTGTTTAAAGTGCTTCGATCCTTTGGGTTTGGAAATTAGTTCATCTAGTTGGTTAATTAGTGTGTGTCCACTCCTAAATTTTTGGTTCTAATCAATGGTTTTGTGTCTGGTTTCTTCTCTGCGTTGAGGGGTATTAGATAGGGGGATCCTCTCTCCCATTTCCTTTTTATTTTGATGAGCGAAGAGTTCAACAAAACTATCCAAAGAGAATTGAGAAAGAGCAACCTGTTGGGTTTACGACCCTCCTCCCAAGCTACAATTTGCTCCCAACAACAATTTGTGGATGATACCCTACAGATGGGAGAAAGGTTGATTAAAGAAGCAAAAACTCTTAAAGTTATCCTGGATAAATATGAGAAAGGAATTGGGCAAAAAATTAACTATTCTAAAAGCTCCATTTTTTTCATGAATACCCCTAAGCATAGAAAAATGAAGATTGCCAATATTTTGGGTTGTAAGATGAGATCCCTTCTCGATTCGTATTTGGGTTTACCCCTATGTGAGGGACTTGCCCCAGATTCCTTTTGGTCTAGTCAGGTCCTGAATCCAAGAATAGACTTCATTTAGTTGTGTGGGACCAAGTCTACTTACCTAGAAATAGGGGAGGTCTGGACATAAGGCATTTGAGAAACTTCAACAGGGCTCTAATGGCTAAACAATTTTGGAGATGTTTAAAGAAGAGTAATGAATGGATTGATATTTTCAAGGGGTAATACCAAATTTATGGTTTCCAAAGGATGTTGGAAAATTATACCCTACCGACTTTGGCTTCTGATCTGTGGAACAACTTCTTTAGTTCCAACCCCATTATCAATTAGGGAAGCAGATGGGTTCTGGGATGATTGGTGGATGGGAGAGGGAACATTATTTGATTCACCATGGGCCTCCCAATTCAAAGAACAATGCATTAGATTGATTGGTGCCTGGGTGGCGAATTATATCAGAGATGGAGTCTGGGTGGACCTGAGAAGGTTTGATGATTCTTTGGCGCCTTTGCAATCTTGGCCTAACTTGAACCACATCCCCTCCTCTCAAGTGGAGGACGTGGTCATTTGGAATGGGTCTACTTTTGGGCAATGCTTTTAGGATCATGACCAGGTCTTTTTCTCCTGCCCCCTTTTGGGTAGGAGTTTGGAATAAGCTCTTAATTCCTAAAATTAACATTTTCTTCTAGTTGTTTATGCAGAATAAGATCTCTAACACTGATAATCTATGTAAACGTGGTCTCCACATCACCAATTGATGTTTTTTTAATAAATAAGAAGCTAAAAATGTTGGACATCTGCTCTTACATTGTTCCTTTACTAGGGATATTTTGGGTTTTTTCCTCAATCTGTGGAATATTAATTGGTTCTCCCTTGATTCTATATAGAACTTTTGGTGCCAATGGAAGTGCCCCTTTGGTAACCATGTGATTGGTATTTTGTAGAACATCTTCCTGCCCCATATAGCCTGGGGTATATGGAAGGAAAGAAATAATAGGGTTTTTAGAAATATGGAGTCCATGGCTCAAGTGGTGGCAATCAGAATAAGGAATGCTATTGAGGAAAAATTTCTCAATTATTACCTTGGTAGGAAAAATGACCCTCCACTTGATTCTAACTAGGAGGAATGGGACACTATCAAAAGATGGTAGATTTTCTAAAATATCTTTGTTCTAGTCTATAAAATAAAACATAGCAGAGTGAATGTTTTATGGCATCCGCCTCCTCCGGGGTGGATCAAAATCAATATTGATGGGGCGGCCAAGGGAAATCCTAGGCTGGCAGGTTGTGGAGGAGTGGTGAGGAATCACTTGGGTTTGTCAGTCTCTATGGTGGCGCTCTCTTTGGGCACCCAGACTAACCATTATGCGGAGGCCAACACTGCCTACATAGGGCTACACATGGCGAGTAAGGAAGGCTTTAGATGGGTTTGGTTGGAAAGTGACTCACTCAACATTGTGAAATGCATCAGGGGTAGTACGGAGCCAAGATGGACTATTTTGAACTTGATTAAGGATTGTATTGAAATGATTGCTGGTCTGGAGGAGTTCAAGATTTCACACATTTTTCAAGAAGGAAATAAACTAGTGGATCATGTTGCCAACCTAGTTGTTGAAAACATGGCGGTTAGATGGTGGAGAGGAAGGAAAACCTTCCGAAAAATTTGTGTGTGACCTGGCAAGAAATGATGCCGATATCTTTAGCCTTACAAATGATTTTAATGCTGAGAGATTATGATGGGATGGGCACCGTTGGGAAGGTTTTTCAAATTATTACCATTTTGAGAAGCTCTAGATACTTCAGCTCACCCTATTTCTGGTTTAGCTTTTTTTGGTTTTGCACCTAGTTTGCAGTTATTTGGATTGCCTGCATAACAAAATGGGTGGTGACAAGAATAGGTTTGAACCCACGACCTATGATAAGTGGCAGAAGAATAATGATGTCTGGGAGGAAATCTCTAACAGTGGGATGGTTCCCTATCTAGAGAGACTTCATGGTAACTCTCCCTTGGGTACTAAAAGCTTTGTCAAAGGGTGGAAAAAGGGTGTGTTGGCTGTTTATGGGGTAGAATTTCGTGTTGACGAAACTCTAGTTATTGAGGGCAAGAAATTTTATAGAGAGAGGAAGTCTTGTGAGGAGGCCATCGCTGCTTTTTTTGACAAGGAAAAGGAGCAACAAAGGGTGACTAAAATGACGGATGGTGGCTATTGTAGGAAAGATCTGAATTCCCTCTGGGCTGACATGGAAGAATTCATCATGAGGTATATCAATCTTGATGGAAGATTTTCTAGTATCTTCCTGTATCATTTTACAATTTTAAACCATTTTAGGCATGGTAAAATTATCTCCATCCCTTTCTACTTGGTTTCGTCCTTGGAAAATAGTTTAGCAAAACATGCCAAGAACCAAGATAATCCGGTGCTTAATGAGGGGCTTATCATGTTAATCATGGAATATGCCAAAGATCATGAAGTGAAACCTTCCCCCATGGACAAAACCCGCATTTGTTCCTCTAACCCTGAGGTGTAGTTTGTTTGTGATACGGAGATGGATGAGGATGACAGTGGCAATTGTGTGTGTGAAAAAGTGGAATAAGTTTGTAAGCTACAAGACACAACACTTCAATTAAGTCATTACATGTATGATTAGACAAATATAAGCATGAATATGAAAACCTTAACAAATTGACTAATTGCCTTCTAAAAGACGCGAGTATAAGATTGCCCTCAGATTTGTATAAGCAATACCAGTGACTAGACTACACCAAGACAAAGGATTTAATCTATATGAGTATGAGATTAAGGTAAATGGATGCAAGATTATGCTAGATGGATGAATAGTAAGCTCTATGAATCCAAGCAATCATGAAAATATGCAAAAAGAAATTAAACTAAGATGCACTAATCTCAAAAAGCAAGCACAAAATCTTCAATGACTCCAGAGCAAAAACTGTATAATAACAATAAATCTCCAGGGTGTTTTGAATGAGAGATGAAGGTTGAATTTATAGAGAATCACAAGAGAGATCAAGAAAAATCACAATTTAGGATAATTGAAATAATTGAGAAATCAGATTTAGTTAACCTTGAGATAGATTCCAATTATAGTTTAATTGAAATGCATTCAGAAAATAAGTTTGAGTTTGCATTAGAGATATAATTCAATTAATTCCATGCACTTGAGATAAAAAATAGGTAATTCTTTGATTTATTCAAGAAAAGAGTCTATTCAATGCAACTGAACTTCTTTTCTCAAAAGCTTTGAGTTCCAATTTTAGAGAATGATTAATAATTCAATTTAATTGCTTTTCTGATTTCAATTGCTTTTCTGATTTCAAGTTCTCAATTTAGAAGAAAGAAATAATATCTCAAGTTTGATTTCTCTCTCAATTCAATTCATTTATTTTATTTTCAATTTAACTCTTGCTTTGCATATTAATTCCTCTTTTGTAGTAAATTAATTCCCCTTTTTTATGATTAAATGACAAATTTATTAATTAATTAAATATGCTAGGATATTTAATAAATTAAATAGGACAATTCATCAAAATGATTTTCTTGGAATGATTTAATTAATTAAATAAATATTTGATTAATATAGAATAATTCACTTGCCATGTGACATTTGATGATTGAAGAATTAATTAATTGTGTGCTCAAAGTTGATTTAATTGCCTTTGGTTAGGACCTTGGTGATGTTGTTGAAATGAGGGGCCCATGGTTTAGGTGACCAATTTTAGGGTATTACATTTGCGCCCCTTTGAATTAATGTTTGAGCAGTGCATTGTTTCAAAGAATAGTTGATGTGTCTAGGAGATACTAGTTCTGAACTTGATTGATCATGAACCAAATGAAGAGCGAGGTGTTTAGCTTGATTTGAAGCGATGAAGCTGAACAAAGATGATTAAAGTGATACCGATCCCGAACTTGATTGAACTAGGACTGATGGAGAGCAAAGATACCAAACTTGAACTTGATTGATCAAGAAGCGGATCTTACTAATCTAGAACTTGATTGAACTAGACACATTGAGCGAAGGTAAAATCAATCTTGAACTTGATGGATCAAGCCACAATGAGCGAAGATAAATTGTCCAGCTTTATTTGAAGCGATGAAACTGAATACCTGCTTAGATTGAGCGTGTGATCAAAGATACTCTTTAAACTTTTGATTGAGTTTAAACGAATAATCAACTTGATGAAAAGCGATGAAACTGATTAACATTGAGAGACTGTTTCAGATGAAGGCAAATATCAACTTGATTTGAAGCGATGAAACTGATATGCCCCTAGCGATTGATTCGATTCAGATAACCGAGAGATCTCAACTTGATATGAAGCGATGAAGCTGAGATGCCCCTTAGCAATAAGAATTTGTTTGATTTTATTTAGTTAAAAATATTTTTTTGCTCAACTTTTGATGAAGATTTAAAAAAAAACAAATTTCTCGACTTTGAAGATGTGAGGTCATGAGTATACCCCCTCGGGAGTGAAATCGAAAGATATCAAGGGTTCACGATTTTAGGAAATTATTGGTGATGATAATTATTTGAGCACAAAAATTGATTCAGAGGAATATGTGAAGATTTAGTGATGATTGATGAGAAATTGAGCACAAAGTTGATTTGTAGAATAAATTGAGATTCAACGTTGACTCATTACAAAATGAGTACAAATTGGAGAAATAATGAGCATTTGATGAAAAGTTCTAAGTGGTCCAAATTGTATTGAAATTGACTAGGAGAATGATCTCAGATTTCGATTTTGATCCCAAAAATGGAATAAGGACGGGCAAATTAGCCAAGGGTACAA
Source organism: Cryptomeria japonica (assembly GCF_030272615.1). Taxonomy (NCBI): domain Eukaryota; kingdom Viridiplantae; phylum Streptophyta; class Pinopsida; order Cupressales; family Cupressaceae; genus Cryptomeria; species Cryptomeria japonica. The sequence goes on along the minus strand of NC_081414.1, from coordinate 476,709,274 downwards.
ATTTAATGTCCATCGAAGCAAGTCTAAAAATTAGGTTTTGGGCTATATAAGGGGTCAAAGTGTCATTTTCAATTCATTTTAACCTCTCCAAGTTTGAAATTTGAAAAGCCTTCTGCAAAGAAAAATGGCCATTATGATCTAGGAGCACCGATTTGAGTGCCAGAGACATCATAATCGACCTCAGGAACTACAAGCCAGCGGTAAGAGTCTAATTTTTAGCCCTTTCATTTCATCAATTTTGAATTTTTTTGTTGAATTTTTGATTTTTATGGCTTTTAAAAGTCAGTCGTTTTCGATTTCTCATGCGAGACGATATTATGTCTCGTACAAAAAACTATGCTTTTGTGTTTTATCATTTAAAGCCATTAGTTTTGTCGTTCGGGACACCCCCTTGTGTCATACGAAAGTTTGCTTGATAGACCATTTTGTCGTGCGAATGCATGTTTTGTGTCGTATTAGAGTCTTTTGTCGTCCTATAGCTATTCCTGACTCGTACGAGTTTATGCCTACTCTGTGAAATGTTGTATGAAAAACAGTGAACATTTTTAAGGGTGCAAACATGAAAATTTGATTTTGCAATTAATGTATTTGGATTTGCGTGATGTTTAAGTTGTCTTATAGTGAATTTGAAGGACTTTCTAATGCTCCATTTTTTTATTCTTGTAGGTTCGATTACCACATATTATTTTTCAATGTATCTATCCTCCGACTATGAGATTAGTGCGTGAATTATCCAATATAGATAGAGTACATATTGACTTGTGTGAGTTTACCCACCTTATAGATGTCAAACATCCGTGTGAATCACAGGATGCTCACAACACTTGTGGAGAGATTTCACTCTGAGCATAACATGTTTCATTTACTAGCTGGGGAGATGATCATCACTCTCGAGGATGTTTACAGGATTCTCAGGATTCCATTCGCTGGGGATAAGGTTGATTATGATTTTGCACAACATCTTGGCTTACTAGCGTTGAGACAGGTATTTCACAATGAGGACATCCTTCCATGGACTATCAACTGAGATGAGATGATGACTAGGTACAGTGAGCAGTTTCCACTGGCTTGTGTCTTGGTAGGATTTATTGGCTACTTCATTATGTCGGACAGGGGACAACAAGGTTTCTTATGCAGCTGGGCTAGGATGTTGTAGAGGCTTGTGGATCACCTTGAGAGATTAGGATGGGGTTTGTGTGTATTAGCCCACATGTATCATGAGATGCAGGAGATTGTATACAGAGAGGGGAAGAGCATGGCTGTAGGGGTATTGATTTTACAGATATAGGCCTGGGAGCATATCGAAGTTTGCAGACCTATAGTGGATGACGCTAGAGATCCACAATAGTCAATTGTTTATAGATATTTTGGATACATTACTCAGCCCCATCTGGGCAAGACAAAGTAATGGAGATGACATCTAGATGACTTGATAGTTGTTGTATGGAGACCGTACAAGGGCCTAGATATTTGGGATGACTGGAGAGCTGTGTGGAGAGATATGTTCATGACTCATCCTCTTATCGGCAGATCTGTGACAGTCATTGAGCGATTTGTTGTATCTTAGGTTATGAGGTAGTATGGTAGGCCTCAGGGGATTTCATAGGATTTTACTGCGTACGCTCGTTATGCAGATGAGGAGAGACGAGGATGGGCCCCTAGGTTGTCCTTAAGCATGCAAGCACTGATAGGGTTACAATGACTTAGGTGGGATTACTTGGATGACATTGCAGATGTGGGGGTATTGCCCCAGGACAGGGATTGGTTCCAGCAGTATCCATTCCCTAGGTATACAGATCCAACTAAGCAGGAGCCTCTCATAGAGAAGATTGAGGATGAGGCCCCTGCATAGGCATAGGGATAGGCATAGGGAGAGAGATAGGGATAGGGATAGACATTAGAGGCTCCTAGGCGGGCAGGTAGTGACCCTAGTGCGAGTAGCAATAGGGTACCAGCTGGGGGGAGACAACAACAGAGAGGAGAGGGTAGATATCTAGGAGCTATTGGTGTGAGGATGAGTGGTGTTAGGACAACGAAGGGTGAAGGAGAGGAGGAGTGAGCAACTCCTAGATAGGTACGACAACAGAGGGATGAGCAGGGTGGAGATGGAGGTGGAGATGGAGGCACAGAGCCTGTGAGAGATTAGTGGGCAGTTGATGCAACACGGTCAATGAGAGCGTGATTAGCTGGTCTGCAGTCATAGTTGATAGTGGCTCAGACACAACTTGCATAGTGAGACCGACAACTAGCATACCTCAAAGCAGAGCACGATCATTAGGTCACAGAGATGAGAGCAGAGCGAGACCGACAACTGGCGGAGCTCAGAGCAGAGCACGATCGTCAGGTCGCAAAGATGAGGGCAGAGCGAGACACTCTTCAGCAAGATGTCTTACACCAGACTAGTCGGGTAGCTTATTATGTTGTGGATTATAGCATAGCAGTTCCTGTAGCATAATATGTTGTTCCATATTCCTAGAACATGGCGCGATCTGAGGGAGCTCGGGCACCAAGGTAGGATGCCGGTCAGCAGGCTCCACCTCCTCCACCACCTAGTGATGAGGGAGAGGCAGAGAGCTAGATTTATTATAGCTCTTAGATTTTTTTAGATACCCCATTTTTGTAGCCCATACAATTCTTGCTCTGATGGGAGATTGTATATGACAGTTATATCACTTGTACCTCGAGATATTGATGATTATATATATGAGATCTTGATTTGATTTCATTGTACTTGTGTCAATTGATTTATGAGATGCTTTCTTCTATATGCTTTGTTCTATATGTATGCATATTTGTTCAGTATGGATGTATGTAATGCAAATGAATATGAATGTTTGTTTTTGTTTTTTTTTCACATGCAAATAAATGATGAAAATGAATAATAATTAATGCAAAAAAAATAAAATTCTATGCAATAATATGAATGCAAATGAAGGTGTATGAATCTATATAAGAGATGCATATGTATGCAGCTAACATCTCAATACACAAGTACTCGATCAGAGAAATGATGAAAAAGAGACCACTTAACTTAGAAATGATGACACTTCAAACTCTCATTCAGAAGATAAAGAGATCATTGTTACCATACCGAAATCACTCAAAATGCAGAAAATACAGAATAAATGCAACTTAAACTAGTCACTGGATTTGGAATCCTTAATATTCATTAGTGAGTGTTTACAAACATAGCAAATAGATTAGAGTTCCTTCCTTTTCATGTGCAATATTAATAATCTTCTCCGCAATGACCCTTTTTTCGTTCATATCCTTGGACAGATTACACATGGACCCAGATTGCATATTTAAAGAAAATTCCCTCAAAACAGACAAAGAAATGATGCCAACCTCCCTGTAGCATACAAATAAGAAGAGTCGAGGTGTGTGGCGATTTCACCTTGCTGTTAAGGCTCTTATCAGAGACACCTAGTTGATTAGATGTTTCCAGATCATCAGAATCATTCCTACAAGCAGAAAACAAAGAAAATATTATGCCCCCAATCCTTGCTCCTCTTAGTCAAGATAGACTTCCTCGAGTTACTCAGAGGGAATGATAATCGAAAACCAATAGAAAAGACAACACACAAATAAATATTTCATGCATATATCAAACTGTTTAGTGATTGTTTTCAGTAATTTTGTTTTTCTTGTGTATTCAGTGATAAAACTCTTCAATAGTTAGGAGACAGGTGACTAACTTAGATTAGATGACCGGGTATCACTGACAGAATGATGACTTGGTTGAGACTGCTTAGGACACGTAAAATGCTCAGTTGATTACCCTAAGACTAGGACATTGACCAGTTTCAAGCCATGAGGGTTCTAAAAGAACCAGAATGTCACAAAAGTGACTAAAAGATGTGTATAGGCGAAAGCATAGATGCAACACTTAGTACAATAGATAAGACTAACCTGGACAAAATTTAGTAGCCATACTAATCTATGTCATTGTTTTGATTTGATGATCATTGATAGGAATGTCTGATTTCAAAGAGTAAGTACCCCATATAAGACCGATATGTCTGGTTTTGAGTGTACCCTTCCTTGTATAAGACATGTTGATGTTTGATAGAGTTTAATAATTGATTAACAAGACATGCCATAAGTGTGATTGTAGACCTTGAGAGTTTGTTTGTGGTTGATTTAGTTTGAAGGATAGTCTATGCTTTCTTGCTTTGGATTTTTAGTTTTTGATTTTGTGAATTTTTTATTTTTAGGATTTTTTCCAAGACATTATGATTTTTAGGATTTTCTCAGTTATGCCCCCAGTATGCAGACCTATATGACATGATGATATGTAGAATTCATATGGAGACAATGATTTTTCGATATGACCTATGTTAATGCAATATACATGATGAAGATGCATTTCCTATTCGAACAAGGAGGACCGTGTTTGTTTAGCACTTTGTAATACACCAATTGAATTGGAGGTACAAAAAATTTTATAGATAAGCGGTCAATCGATCCTTAAGGTCCCTTGGAACATCTAAATTAACACACTTAGTGACTAGGATTTACAAATGCAGATGCAAAAAAATTCCCCATTGATTCTTGAAACTTTGATCTTCTTTTTCCCATGTGAGTGCAAATGAGTTAATTCCCTCTCTTGTATTCACTAAAGATCCTTAGCATCCTATATGACTAGCTATGTAGATTATCCTAACTTCAAAAGCATCCCGAATAGAGCTTCACTGCCATTAAGCTTTTAAAGCTCTGACGAGGTTATAGACTGTAATTTCTCAAATATTGCTCCATTACCAGTAGGCGTCCATAGCCCTGATGGAGTTACTCGCATGTTCCCATAGTCAAGATTTTTGTCGCACTTGGTATGCATGATGTTTCAGTTATATATCATTTCTCTTTTGCTTTGAGATGAATATTTGGCATAGCACTCTACTTGGGTGTGACAATTACAACAACGCTGAAGTAGAATTTCAGATTTTTCACTAGTCATATGATCAACTAGGTGTCTAGAATGAATTAGAGATTTTTTAATGTGTTTGAGATATAAAAATTGATAGATTTTGGGTTAACAGTCTCAAATAGTGAAATCACTACCCAACCATAAGTAAAGCGCCATCACAGGGTAATGTTGAAAATGTATGACCTTAGGACCTCAAGGACTTCATGTCTAGATATCTAAGAAAGGAGACAACCCTTATTTTCTTTGAATGCAAACAAATGATAAACTTGGATAGTTGCCTTGTTTTATTAATGCTACTATATGCAAATGCATAAATTGTATGAATGAGATGCATTTGAAAAAGAAACTATATGTGTTGTAGTGCTTTTAAGAAAATGATATGCAGTGCAGAAAGCAAATGCTAAACTAACCCAACCCTTAGATATGATATCATTGAAGGTGTATGTTGTTCATAGGGTCGGGGAGTTTTGTGTAGGTAGTTCATTGGTCCAGCATGAAGATGGCTTTCCAAGAAGGACTCAGCTAAGTGTACATGTCCAACATCTCCAATGTTGATTTCCTTAGTTTTTTTTTGGATTTTGCGATGAAACTAGGGTAATGTCTTATGCAAAAGATTGGATAAGGGGTATGGGAGGATGAAAAGGAGGTATTGGATAATGGACGAGATGTTGAAAGTTTGGTGCATGAGCAAATGGAAACGTTTGCGGGATCACCATTGGCACACATCTTCAGGGATGGTGGATTGATGAAGGAACAGTGGATGTCAGATTTTGATATTTGGATGGAGGAACAACCAGAGATTTTGGGACATAAAGATCCAAAATGGATAAAGGAGGTGATGGAAGAATAGATTTGGAAGGTTTGGATAGAGAAACAATAATCTTGGCTGTTGATTTGAATTTTTCTTTAGATAGTTGTGCTTCAAAGAGACGCTTAGGGATCCACATGGTTTTTGACTTTTCATGCTTTTGCAGTTTCATGGAACGCATTGCTTCTATAAGTGCCTTAGGAACCCATATAGCTTTCTTTTGCTCAGTGATCCTTTGTGTCTTTCTAGATGGATGGAAGATGTACAAAAACTGTCTATCTCAGCTGTCCAAAAACTCAGTCCATCTCAAAACTGGTCGTCGTCAGTCATTAAAAATTTGGTCTGTCAGAAATTTTGTTTCTGTCCAGTAAACTATCATACGAGTCTTCTAATTTATTGTCTTGCTACATACCTTCTGTCATACAAAATTTGATCAGGTCTAATAGTTTGTCGTTCGAGCCTCAATTCTATGTCGTACAAAATCTGATAAACTATCGTCTTTCTTAGGGAATTATCATATGGTCTTTGATTCTATGGCGTACGAAACACCATTGCATTCATCAGTTTGTAATCTGAGGCATACTCATCTATTGTACGAGCCTAGATAGCAACTCGTACGAAATACTGCTAATATCGTCCTGGAGCTATTAAACTGTCATCTGGTCCTCTAAAACCTATCATACGAATCTCTAATTTTGTCAGTCCAAAATAGTAAAACTTGCCTAAAATAGTCTACAATGAGCATAAAACTGGTTATCATCACTCTGAGCATAAACAAATATGAACAGTGCACTTCTACCATAGTGTTGCACGATTTTGTCGTCATCTTTCAGCTAGTTCCATCAAACATTTATCAAACTTAAGTCACTTAGATAACATCTGACATAGAATAGATCGTTCCTAAAACCAGACTGAGTCTTAGTCACTTCTCTTAAATCAAACTAGGTAACTTAGATCACGTCTTACACAGGATAGATCTTTCTTGAAACCAGACTAAATCTTAGTTGTTTCTCTCAATCAATACGTTAAACGAACAACTAGCTCCAAATTTGATCTTGACTTCTGCAACACAAACAACTCTAGGTCACATCAGTCAATATAAATGCTTGTTCAAATCAGAAGCTCTTCTAAAAATTCTGACAAGAGTAACAAGCCCATGGCTACATTGGCTCAACAAATTCAAGATTTCAAGAAATAAATATATGACAATCAAGCACAACAAAAAGATTCAATGACCCCTCTTGAGATAAAATTTCATGATATCAAGAACACCAAACTTCAAGAAATGCTAAAACAATTACATAAGATGGAACATAAAGTAATTGAAAATCAAAAGTTAAACCTCATACAAGATCACAAGACACCTTCACCAAGACAAAAAGACATCTATTCCCTAGATAGACAGTTTACACCTTTGGGGCAATCTATTGAGTTAGCTTTGGAAGAACTTCTTAAGAACAATCTTATCATATTACCTAAAAATACCACATGGGGATGTGAAGTTTTGAGTAAATATTGTGCATACCATATGCATAACAAACACAAAACTTTAATGTGTATGGAATTAAAACATAAGATTCAAGACCTCCTTGATGATGGTGTTATTGAAATCGAATATCCTAATAATTCACCTAAAGAGAAACCATATGTCATTACCAAGCATGATCAAAATAATGAACCTATGTCTAGAAATGGCCCACATATAACCTCCATTTCTTCCATGATGCCTCCATCTCCTAAGGCTTCTCAACAACAATTCATATCATATCCCTCAAATAATGAACCTAATGATAAAAAATTTCATGTTGACCCTCAAAGGCTATCTCAAGGGCCATCCCATCCAATGGTTGAAAAATATCCTACCTCCCTAGAATCCCATGAGAATCCCATTATACCTTTCCATTTCTTCCAAGATGATCCCTTTCCATCTCAAGAGAAAAGCATACTTCCTAAACAAGATCATGATGCCTCTTCCACCTTTTCCAGTTATCATATTCAAAATGAGGAGTAAAACACCCTTCCTATTCTATCCAATGGTCCTCTTCCATGTCAAGATCAAAGTATACCTTCATCTCCTTGTCATAATCTTCCATGTTCACCTCAAGGATCCATCATGCCTACAAAGCCCTCTCATGATCCTACAAGTCAAAATATTTATAAACGTAAAGGGGTAGACCTTCACAAGCAAGAACCAATCCATGTTAAAGAAACTATTAAGGGTCATGGTCTCAGTGACATTCCTAAAAATGTTGGTATCCTTGATAAACCAAAATCTAGGTACATGCCTTCCCCTTCATCTCTTCCATCTATTTTAGGACCCTATATTCCTCCATCCCTTGTGCAGGATCAACAAAGGTGTACATCTACGCACATCTTCCATCCATCTAGAAAGACACAAAGGCTCATTGAGCAAAATAAAGAAAAATCAAAAGCTATATGGGTTCCTAAGCCACTTGTAGAAGCAATGCATTCCAAGAAACTGCAAAAGCATGAAAATTCAAAAACCATGTGGATCCCTAAGCGTCTCTTTGAAGCACAATTGTCTAAAGAATAATTCAAATCAACAACCAAGATTGTTGTTTCTCCATCCAAACCTTCCAAATCTATTATTCCATCACCTCCTTTATCCATTTTGGATCCTTATGCCCCAAAATCCCTGGTTGTTCCTCCATCCAAATCTCAAAATCTGAGATCCACTTTTCCTTCATTAATCCACCATCCCTGAAGATGTGTGCCAATGGTGATCCCGAAAATATTTCCATACTCTCATGCACCAAACTTTCAACATCTAGTCCATTATCTAATACCTCCTTTTCATCCTTCCATACCCCTTATCCAATCCTTTGCATAAGACTTTACCCTAGTTTCATCGCAAAATCCAAAAAAAAACTTAGAAAATCAACATTGGAGATGCTGGACATGTACACTTAGCCGAGTCCTTCTTGGAAAGCCATCTTTATACTGGACCAATGAACTACCTACACAAAACTCTCTGACCCTATGAACAACATGCACCTTCAACGATATCATATCTAAGGGCTGGGTTAGTTTAGCATTTGCTTTCTGCATTGCATATCATTTTCTTAAAAGCACTGCATCACATATAGTTTCTTTTTCAAATGCATCTCATTCATACAATTTCTGCATTTGCATATAGCAACATTAATAAAACAAGGCAACTATCCAAGTTTATCATTTGTTTGCATTCAAAGCAAATAAGAGTTGTCTCCTTTCTTAGATATCTGGGCATGAAGTCCTTGAGGTCCTAAGGTCATACATTTTCAACATTACCCTGTGATGGCACTTTACTTATGGTTGGGTAGTGATTTCACTATTTGAGACTTGTTAACCCAAAATCTATCAATTTCTATATCTCAAACACATTAAAATTTGTAATTCATTCTAGACACCTAGTTGATCATATGACTAGTGAAAAATCTAAAATTCTACTTCAGCACCGCTGTAATTGTCACACCCAAGTAGGTTTCATTACTTACAAGTCAAGGCACAAAAAAAAAAGAAAGAGAAAAGTGCTATGCCAAATATTCATCTCAAGGCAAAAGAGCAATGATATATAACTGAAACATCACACATACCAAGTGCGACAAAAATATTGGCTATGGGAACATGTGAGTAACTCCATCGGGGCTATGGACGCCTACTGGGAATGGAGTAATATTCGAGAAATTACAGTCTATAACCTCGTCGGAGCTCTAAAAGATTGCTGGCAACAAGGCTCTATTTGGGATGCTTTTGAAGTTAGGAAAATCTACGTAACTAGTCATATAGGATGCTAAGGATCTTTAGTGAACACAAGAGAGGGAATAAACTCATTTGCACTCACATGGACAAAAGAAGATCAAAGTTTCAAGAATCAATGGGGAAGTTTTCCGTGTCTCCATTTGTAAATCCTAGTCACTAAGTGTGTTAATTTAGATGTTCCAAGGGACCTTAAGGATCAATTGACCACTTATCTATGAAATGTTTTGTACCTCCAATTCAAGTGGTGTATTACAAAGTGCTAAACAAACACGGTCATCCTTGTTTGAATAGGAAATGCATCTTCATCATGCATATTACATAACATAGGTCATATCAAAAAATCATTGTCTCCATATGCATTCTACAGATCATCATGTCATATAGGTCTGCATACTAGGGGCATAACTGAGAAAATCCTAAAAATCATAAAATGTCTTGTAAAAAATCTTAAAAATAAAAAATTCACAAAATCAAAAACTAAAAATCCAAAGCAAGAAAGAATAGACTATCCTTCAAACCAAATCAACCATAGACAAACTCTCAAGGTCTGCAATCACACTTATAGTATGTCTTGTTAATAAATTATTAAACTCTATCAAACATCAACATGTCTTATATAGGGAAGGGTACACTCGAAACCAGACAAATCGGTCTTATACGGGGTACTTACTCTTTGAAATCAGACATTCCTATGAATGATCATCAAATCAAAACAATGACATAGATCAGTATGGCTGTTGGATTTTGTCTAGGTTAGTCTTATCTATTGTACTTAAGTGTTGCATCTACGCTTTCGCCTATACATATCATTTAGTTGCTTTTGTGACATTCTGGTTCTTTTAGAACCCTCATGGTTTGGAATTGATCAATGTTCTAGTCTTAGGGTAATCAACTGAGAATTTTACGTGTCCTAAGCAATGTCAACCAAGTCATCATTATGTAAATGATACCCAGTCGTCCAATTTGAGTCAGTCACCTGTCTCGTAACTACTGAAGAGGTTTATCACTAAGTACACAAGCAAAACAACATTATTGAAAAAAATCACTAAACAATTTGAGATATGCATGAAATATTTCTTTGTGTGCTATCTTTTATATTGGTTTTCAATTATTATTCCCTCTGAGTAACTCGAGGAAGTATATCTTGATTAAGAGGAGCAAGGATTGGGGGCATAATATTTTCTTTGTTTTCTGCTTGTAGGAATGATTCTGATGATCTGGAAACATCTAATCAGCTAGGTGTTTGTGATAAGAGCCTTCACATCAAGGTGAAATTTCCACACATACCTCGACTCCACTTATTTGTATGCTACAAGGAGGTTGGCATCATTTCTTTGTCTGTTTTGAGGGAATTTCTTTAAATGTGCAATCCGGGTCCATGCGTAATCTATCCAAGGATATGAACGAAAACAGGGTCATTGCGGAGAAGATAATTAATATTGCACATGAAAAAGAAGGAACTCTAATCTGCCTGGTATGTTTCTAAACGCTTAGTGATGAATATTAAGCGTTCCAAATCTAGTGACTAGTTTAAGTTGCATTCATTCTGCATTTTTTGCATTTCGAGTTATTTTGGTATGGTAACAATGATCTCTTTATCTTCTGAATGAGAGTTTGAAGTATCATCATTTCTAAGTTAAGTGGTCTCTTTTTCATCATTTATCTGATCGAGTACTTGTGTATTAAGATGTTAGCTGCATACATACGCATCTTATATAGATTCATACACCTTCATTTGCATTCATATTATTGTATAGAATTTTTTGTTGTTGTTGCATTAATCATTATTCATTTTCATCATTTATTTGCATATGAAAAGAAACAAAAACAAAAATTCATATTCATTTGCATTACATACATGCATACTGAACAGATATGCATAGATATAGAAAAAAGCATATAGAAGAAAGCATCTCATAAATCAATCAACACAAGTACAATAAAGTCAAATCAATATCTTGTATATATAATCATCAATATCTTAGGGTACAAGTGATATAATTGTCATATACAATCTCCCATCGGAGCAAGAATCGTATGGGCTACAAAAATGGGGTATCTAACAAAATCTAAGAGCTATAAAAAATCTAGCTCTCTACCTCTCCCTCATCACCAGGTGATGGAGGAGGTGGAGCCCACTGACCAACATCCTGCCTTAGTTCCCGAGCTCCCTCAGATCGTGCCATGTACTAGGAATATGGAACAACCTGCTGTGCTACAAGAACTGCTACGTTATAAGTCACAATGTAATAAGCTACCTGACTAGTCTGGTGTAAGACCTCATGTTGAAGAGTGTATCACTCTGCCCTCATCTCTGCGACCTAACGATCGCACTCTGCTCTGAGATACGCCAGTTGTTGGTCTCGCTCAGCTCTCATCTCTGTGGCCTGACGATCGCTCTTCGCTCTGAGGTCCGCCAGCTATCGGTCTCACTCTGCAAGCTGTGTCTGAGCCACTGTCAACTATCACTGTAGACCTGCTAATCACGCTCTCATCGACCGTGCTGCATCAACTGCCCCCTGATCCCTCACAAGCTCTCCACCTCGATCTCTACCTCCATCTCCACCTCCATCTCCAACCTGCTCATCCCTTCTCTGTTGTACCTGTCTAAGAGATTCTCACTCCTCTCCTCCACCCTTCGCTATCCTAACACCACTCATCCTCACACCAACAACCCCTAGAGACCTGCCCTCTCATCTCTACTGATGTCTCCCCTCAGCTGGTACCTTGCTGCTACTCGCACTCAGATCACCACCTGCCCGCCTAGGAGCCTCTTCTCTCCATCCCTGTCCTTGTGCCTATGCAGGGGCATCATCCTCAATTTCCTCTATGAGAGGCGCCTGCTCAGCTGGATCTATAAATCTAGGGAATAGATGCTACTGGAGCCAATCCCTATACTGGGGCAATACCCCTGCATCTTCGATGTCATCCAAGTAATCCCACCAAAGTCACTGTAACCCTATTAGTGCCTGCATTCTCAATGCGTAGGACAACCTAGGGGCCCATCCTTGTCTCTCCTCATTTGTATAATGAGCGTAAGTAGTAAAATCCTATGAAATCCCCTGAGGCCTACCATACTACCTCATAACTCGAGATATAACAAATCATTCAATGACTATCACAGATCTGTCGATAAGGGGATGAGTCATGAACATATCTCTCTGCACAACTCTCCAGTCATCCCAAAGCTCTAGGCCCCTGTACGGTCTCCATATAATAACTATTAGGTCATCTAGTTGTCATCTCTAGTACTCTGTCTTACCCAGATAAGGCTGCGTAATGTATCCAGAATATCAATAAACAATCAGCTGTTGTGGATCTCTGGCATCATCCACTATAGGTTTGAAAACTTTGATATGCTCCCAAGCCCATATCTGTAAAATCAATACCACTACAACCATGCTCTACCCCTCTCTATATACAATCTCATGCATCTCATGATACATGTGGGGTAATACACATGAACCCCATCCTAATCTCTCAGGGTGATCCACAAGCCTCTGCAACATCCTAGCCCATTCGCATAAGAAACCCTGTTGTCCCCTATCTGGCATAATGAAGCAACCAATAAATCCTGCCAAGACACAAGCCAGTGGAAACTGCTCACTGTACCTAGTCATCATCTCATCCCAGCTGATAGCCCGCATAAGGATGTCCTCATCGTGAAATACCCGTCTCAACCCTAGTAAGTGAGGATGTTGTGCAGAATTGTAATCAACCTTATCCCCAGCGAATGGAATCTTGAGAATCCTGTAAAGATCCTCGGGAGTGATAGTCATATCTCGAACTCGTAAATGAAATGTGTTATGCTCAGATTGAAATCTCTCCACAAGTGTTGTGAGCATCCCATGATTCACACAGATGTCTGGCATCTGTAGAAGGTGGGTAAACCCGCACAAGTGAATATGTGCCTTATCTATATCGGATAACTCACACACTAGTCTCATAGCCAGAGGATAGACACATTGGAAAAGAACATGTGGTAATCAACCTGCAAGAATCAAATAATAGAGCATCAGAAAGTTATCCAAATTATGTTATAAGACAACTTAAATATCACACAAATCCAAATACATTAATTGCAAAATCAAATTTTCATGTTTGCACCCTTAAAAATGTTCACTATTTTTCATACAACATTTCACAGTGTACGCAGAAACTCATATGAGTCAGGAATAGCTTTAGGACGACAAAAGACTCTAATACGACACAAAACATGCATTTGCACGACAAAATGGTCTATCAAGCAAACTTTTGTATGACACAAGGGGGTGTCCCGAACAATAAAACTAATGGCTTTAAACTATAAAACACAAAAGCACAGTTTGTCGTATGAGACATAATGTCATCTGACATGACAAATAAAAAATGGCCAACTTTCAAATGCCATAAAAAGCAAAAATTCAACAAAAAAATTCAAAATTGATGAAATGAAAGGGCTAAAAATTAGACTCTTACTGCTGGCTCATAGTTCTAAGGTCGATTATGGCATCTCTGGTGCTCAAATCGGTTCTCTTGGATCAAAATGACCATCTTTCTTCACAGAGGGCTTTTCAAATTTCAAACTTGGGAGGTTAAAATGAAATAAAAATGACACTTGGACCCCTTATATAGCCAAAACCTAATTTTTCAACTTGCTCCGATGGACATGAAAATTGTACCCTTCGCTAATTTGTCCATCCTGATTCCATTTTCGGGATCGAAATCAAAATCTGAGATCATTCTCATAGTCAATTTCAATACAATTTGGACCACTTAGCACTTTTCATCAAATGCTCATTATTTCTCCAATTTGCGCTCATTTTCTAATGAATCAACGCCGAATCTCAATTTATTCTACAAATCAACTTCGCGCTCAATTTCTCATCAATCATCACTAAATCTTCACATAGTCCTCTGAATCACTTTTTGTGCTCAAATAATTATCATCGCCAACAATTGCCTAAAATCGTGAACCCTCGTTATCTTTTGATTTTGCTTTCGAGGGGGCATACTCATGACCTCATGACCTCACATCTTCAAAGTCGAGAATTTTTTTTAAATCTTCATCAAAAGTTGAGCAAAAATATTTTCAACTAAAGAAAATGAAACGAATTATTATTGCTAAGGGGCATCTCAGGTTCATCGCTTCATATCAAGTTGAGATCTCTCGGTTATCTTAATTGAATCAATTGCTAGGGGCATATCAGTTTCATCGCTTCAAATCAAGCTGATATTTTCCTTCGTCCGAATCAGTCTCTTAATGCTAATCAGTTTCATTGCTTTTCATCAAGCTGATTATTCGTTTAAACTCAATCAAAAGTTTAAAGAGTATCTTTGATCACACACTCAATCTAAGCAGGTGTTCAGTTTCATTGCTTCAAATCAAGCTGGACAGTTTATCTTTGCTCATCATGTCTTGATCCATCAAGTTCAAGATCGATTTTATCTTCGCTCACTGTGTCTAGTTCAATCAAGTTCTAGATCAGTAAGTTCTGCTTCTTGATCAATCAAGTTCAAGTTTGGTATCTTTGCTCTCTATCAGTCCTAGTTCAATCAAGTTTGGGATAAGTATCGCTTTAATAAACTCTGTTCAGCTTCATCGCTTCAAATCAAGCTAAACACCTCGCTCTTCATCTAGTTCATGATCAATCAAGTTCATAATTGGTATCTCCTAGACACATCAACTATTCTTTGAACCAACGCGCTGCTCACACATTAATTCAAAGAGGGGCAAATGTAATACCCTAAAATTGGTCATCTAAACCATGGGCCCCTAATTTCAACAACATCACCAAGGTCCTAACCAAAGGCAATTAAATTAACTTTGAGTACACAATTAATTAATTCTTCAATCATCAAATAACAAATGGCAAGTGAATTATTCGATATTAATTAAATATTTATTTAATTAATTAAATCATTCCAAGAAAATCATTTTGATCAATTATCCTATTTAATTTATTAAATATCCTAGCATATTTAATTAATTAATAAATTTGCCATTTAATCATAAAAAAGGAATTAATTTATCACAAAAGATGGATTTAATCACAAAGCAAGAGTTAAATTGAAAATAAAATAAAAGAATTGAATTGAAAGAGATATCAAACTTGAGATATTATTTCCTTCTTCTAAATTGAGAACTTGAAATCAGAAAAGCAATTAAATCGAATTATTAATCATTCTCTAAAATTGGAACTCAAAGCTTTTGAGAAAAGAAGTTCAGTTGCATTGAATAGACTCTTTTCTTGAATGAATCAAAGAATTACCAATTTTTTATCTCAAGTGCATGAAATTAATTGAATTATATCTCTAATGCAAACTCAAGCTTCTTTTCTGAATTCATTTCAATTAAACTATAATTAGGATCTATCTCAAGGTTAACTGAATCTGATTTCTCAATTATTTCAATTATCATAAATTGTGCTTTTTCTTGATCTCTCTTGTGATTCTCTATAAATTCATCCTTCATCTCTCATTCAAAACACCCTGGAGATTTATTGTTATTATACAAATTTTGCTCTGGAGTCATTGAAGATTTTATGCTTGCTTTTTGAGATTATTACATCTTAGTTTAATTTCTTTTTGCATATTTTCATGATTTCTTGAATTCATATAGCTTACTATTCATCCATTTAGCATAATCTTGTATCCATTTAGTGTAATCTCATACTCATAGATTAAACCCTTCGTCTTGGTGTAGTCTAGTCACTGGTACTTCTTTTACAAATCTGAGAGTAATCTTATACTCGCATCTTTTAGAAGGCAATTAGTCTATTTGTTATGGTTTTCATATTCATGCTTATATCTGTCTAACCATACATGTAATGACTTAATTGAAGTGTCGTGTCTTGCAACTTACAACCTTATTCCACTTTTTCACACACAATAATCTCAAAAAGAAAGCACAAAATCTTCAATGACTCTAGAGCAAAAACTGTATAATAACAATAAATTTCCAGGGTGTTTTGAATGAGAGATGAAGGTTGAATTTATAGAGAATCACAAGAGAGATCAAGAAAAAGCACAATTTAGGATAGTTGAAATAATTGAGAAATCATATTCAGTTAACCTTGAGATAGATTCTAATTATAGTTTGGATGAAATGCATTTAGAAAAGAAGTTTGAGTTTGCATTAGAGATATAATTCAATTAATTCCACAAACTTGAGATAAAAAAAAGGTAATTCTTTGATTTATTCAAGAAAAGAGTCTATTCAATGCAACTGAACTTCTTTTCTCAAAAGCTTTGAGTTCCAATTTTAGAGAATGATTAATAATTAAATTTAATTACTTTTTTGATTTCAAGTTCTCAATTTAGAAGAAAGAAATAATATCTCAAGTTTGATTTCTTTCTCAATTCAATTCATTTATTTTATTTTAAATTTAACTCTTGCTTTGCATATTAATTCCTCTTTTGTAGTAAATTAATTCCCTTTTTTATGATTAAATGGTAAATTTATTAATTAATCAAATATGCTAGGATATTTAATAAATTAAATAGGATAATTGATCAAAATGATTTTCTTGGAATGATTTAATTAATTACATAAATATTTAATTAATATAGAATAATTCACTTGCCATGTGACATTTGATGATTGAAGAATTAATTAATTGTGTGTTCAAAGTTAATTTAACTGCCTTTGGTTAGGACCTTGGTGATGTTGTCGAAATTAGGGGCCCATGGTTTAGGTGACCAATTTTAGGGTATTACAACACTGCCCTTGATTGGCATGATATCAAGGATTCAGAGGACCCTAAGTATAGACCGAAGAAAGAAGGGGAGCCTATGGTGACCCTTGGAACTAACAACAGTAGGAAAAGCAATCCTCTAAGGTGGGCGACAAACAAGTTTAAGTCCAGTAGTAGGAAAATGCAAGACTTGGAGCCACCCATCGGGAAGAAAATTAAATTAACCTAGTTGAGTGGGTCCAAAGACAAGGACCACGAGATTAGGTTAGACATCCCCATCAATGTGGATAACGAGGAACAAGGGGCCATGAATAAAGATAATGAAGGTGACAAAAAGGGGGAGAAGGTGCTGGAAGACCTGATTTTGGACTTTAGTAGGGGCCAAGAGAGCTGTTGGAAGTGGGTTGGTAAGGAAATTGGAACCCTGAAAGATGGGATTAAGGGCGTTATTGACACTTTAACGGATTCTCTTGGGCCTAGTAAAACTAAGAAGCTTATGAGCATGATTCAGAATTTGTCTCATGATGTTGAAACTATGAAGATCAACCACGAGAGCGGAATTGATAAGCTAGAAGAGTATGTGGATGACATCAAAGACAACCTGAATATTCTGGTGGAAATCAACAAGAAGGCGATGAGTAACAGCGCTGAGGGTTGGAAAAAAATCAATGCCATGATTGCAAACTATAGAACCAGACCCATATCCAATGATCCCCCCCTTGGGGGAAAAACAAAAAAAGAATGCTTCAGAGGGTGGTGACAGTGCTGCTAGAGGGAAGACTATCTCGGGTCCTTGTGCTGGGACCAGGAGCCAGAGCCAGAGCTAGGACTAGGGTGCCTCTAGATTCATCATGGAGGATCTGGAGAAAATCAACAAGAAGATTATTCAGAAGAATATTGAACTGGTGCACTCTCTCAATTCAATGCTTTTTCTTGTTTTTTGGGGCTTTTCATGTTGTTTTTGGCTTTGGGTCTGTGTTGGGTTTGTCCCCTGTTTCGCTTTTGTTTGATGTTTGTTTGGCTACTGGCCTTGGTCTGTAAAACTTTGGGTTTTAGGTCCCTGTAAAACCTATTTATCTTTATCAAAAACAATGTATTGTAGCTCCTATATGACAAAAGTAGACAAGTCAATGACATCTACATTCAAAAGAATCCACAAAGAACATGAAATAAATAATATTGATGCCATAAAAATGATAAGTAAACTTGGTAATGCATTATTAAATTTACAAGAAATGTCTTCACAACAAGCAACTCACATTGTTCTATCACTTCCACTAAAATATAGCTCAAGAAAGTGTGTATTCTTTTATACAAGAGATGAAGATGATCAAACATTTGTCTTAAAACCGACAAAGCAATTAGAAAAAGACCCAGATGAATCCAGAAATGTAACATCCAGTTCATTAACAAATTACTATTTAGCAAGACCTAAAACAATTTCACACATTTGTCTTGCACAATTCATATATGAAATTATCAAAGATGGTAAGAAATCACATAGTCCATCCAAAGCAAATGTTATACAATTTGTAAACTTCAATAAATATATTGACTTAGAAAATTATAGTAGAGAACAATTACTACTTTATTTCCCTTTTATGATCAGTGAAAAAACTCTCCTAAATAGTTTCAAAACATGGCATAGTGCTTATTTATGTCATGAAACAACTATTTAAATGAATTACGCAAAATACAATTACAATGTCAATCATTCATGGGGTAATTTTGAGTAAGCTATCAATGAGCTCAATATACAAAACAATGACAACCAAAATCAACTATTTGTAGACAATAACATATTGCAAAAAGAATAATACAACACACAATCAGATATTGAATCAGTCCTTATAAACAAATCAAAGAAAATAGGCCACAATGAATTTGAAATCACAAAACATCCATACATAATTGAGAATAATAACTACTATAGGCTTAGACAAATGTTAAACAAAGAGCAACAAGCAATAGTAAAAGACGTTATATTAAAAAAACTAAAAATCCAAAAATACCATTGCACTTGTTCCTAACTGGAGGAGCTAGAATAGGCAAAAAATTTACTGCAAAAGCCATATACCAAACACTTATATGCAAATACAACAACTCTATTGACAATGATTCAGATAAACCAAAAGGCTTAATCCTTTCTTTTAAATGAAAAGCAAAAAACAATATAGGTGGCATGAAAATATACTTAGCATTGCACATGCCATTCAACAAGTCAGAATTCATTCCACTGAATGTTGAAACATTAGATGCAATGTCAAAATATTATCAACAGTTGCGTGTAATTAAATGATAGATGAAATTTCCTTAGTAGGTGCAAGGTTTTTGCACCTCATAGACAAACGATTACGAGACATAATGCAAACACCTACTAGCTACTATGGAAATCTTGATACCATTTTCTGTGGGGATCTTTATCAAGAACAACTTGTACAAGATTCACTAGTATTTGAAAATTCTTTGACATTAAACAAATTAATGTCATATAATTTTTGGAAAGAAAACATAAAGTGCTATACATTACAATTAACCATGTGACAAAAGGAAGAATTTAATTAACGTACTCAATAGAATACACATTGGCTCACAAACAACTGAAGACCTATAATATTTAAATAAAAATTGCTTATGGTCACCCCCCATATACCCAAATTTTCCTTTCCTCTTCCATACAAGGAAAGATTTGAACATACACAATCAAAATATGTTGTCAATCGCACCTGGGAAACTAATTACATTGAATGCAATTGACCAATATGATGAAAATTGCAACACAAAATTAGTTTACAATCATACAATGAACCTACCATCACAAATAGTATTAAAACCAAAATGCTAATTGAAGTGTATGTTGGTAATTATGACACAAAAGATGCCCTTGTAAATGGACCAGATGGGACATTCAAAGCATATGTCAAAGCACACAACATGGATATTGTTTGGATCAAATTTAATGAAGCACAAATCAATGTCCGACAAGATAAATGATTGGCACATTAATGTATAGATTGTATTGACAATAGTTGAATACCCATACTTTGCATTGCAAATCCTATTAAAAAACTACACAACCAAAATAGATTAACCACTAGAAAATTATTTTCAATATAATTAGCATGTGCCCGTACTATCCATAGATTTCAAGGACTTACTATGCAAGGATTGGTATTTGATCCTTCTAGCATAAATGAACATGGATTGACATACACAACATTATCATGAAAAAAGATCAATTGAGACATTATTTTTGTTACAACCCTTAGTACAATCCCACTTTAATGTTAAAAAAAAGGGACCATCACTAAAATATCAAGACTCTAATCAAATGCATATTGGCAATTTGAAAATCAACAACCACAACAAATTAATACCACCTATTTAATTTTATCTACTTTAAATGCTCATAACTTACTTTCACATAAATAAGGCATACTCAACGATCATGATCTAATATTATCTAATGTTCTTTGTTTACAAGAAACACATACCCAACTCACTGCCTTAAACAATCCATTACAAAATTTTGACAACTATTCAACATATCATATACATGGTGTAACAACTTTCACAAAACACAACCTATTCATTTCAAAAACAATGCAACACAAAACAACAAATATTGAAGCCATAACAATAACAATAACTTATATCAATACTAAAGTCAACATATGTAACCTATATGCAAGACCTAATACATCACTTACAGAAGTTCTAACAATAACAAATAACTTATATAGATAACAACAACAACAACAACAACAACAAAAAAATAATAAAATTGTTGAACTATATGCAAGAAAATGACATCAACTTTCTATTTCATAAATTAGACAATTTATATAAACCACTAATTGATCATATATGGAGTAATGCAGGCATAAACACATGTTATATTTACAAATCAAAAGCATGTTGGACTGATCATGATCCAATAGTTATGAAGTTTCAAGTTATTGATCAAAATAAGACTAATTAAATATCTATGAATCTATTGTTAATAATAAACAACTTACCTTTTTTCCATGCACAATACTTTTGAATTTACAAAAATTATTTCTCAACCCACTAAAATATATGTTGTATGTTTTTTGTGTATGAATCAAAATAGTCAATAACTTTGCAATATGTATTTTTTCTACAATTTCAAAATAATTAATTATTGTATAATTGTCTTACAATAATTGTATAATGGAGAGCAACAAGAGAACAACAAAACAAACACAACCTAGGCAAGAGGAAACATCCAAAAGGTAATTAATATACTCTACTTGCACTCAAATCATACCGATTCAACTCTTAAATATTGAAATAATTCTAAAATCTTCTATACAGATCAAAGATCAAAATTCAAAATTCCATATCCATTGAAGATATGAATGCCCGAAAAGAAGGAAGTATATTTGAAGGTGATATCATTGTAGTCTACAAAACTCTCCTAGATAAAAGAAAAGCACAGGAATGGCTGATCTAATAGATGCAAAAGGTGAAATGACAGTTACCATAAATGTCAACGATCAACTTGTCCAAAAGTTTGAAAATAAAATAGTAATAGGATTGAAAGTTTCCATATCTAATTTTCAAATTGCTACTAATCTAATTATGATCGTGGGGATTGTGATTGTATTATCATGTTGAAAGAAACATGTACCATTGACAATATGCCTCATCTTTGTGAGGAATACAATTTCATCCCTAGCTCAACTATAAAACAACTACTTACAAGTACAAATGCTTATCCTATTAGAACAATTGGTACATTGGTAATGAACACCACAAAAACAAATTTCCAATATTTAGTTGATATAAAATTTGGAGAATCTAACATGGATAAAGCATAGGTGTGAATATCTCTCTAACCCTCTATCTAAATTTAATTCATTTCATTTTTATTTTCTTTGCACTCTTACACATTTAAAAAAAAATCTCTCTTGCCAATAACAAACAACTTCAACTCCATTTGAGTTTGGCGCACCATTTTACAACAATTGAGGACCAAGTGAGCCTAAATGAATTTCCAACAATACTATTTAAAAATATTGTAAAATGCAGAGGTACAAATAACAGTCTTTGCACATCCTAGTCAATATTTATTTGGAATCTAACAAGTTCAAAAGAACAATACAAAAATTAAATTGAATATTAAAATCAAGATTTGAGGTAATTATTTTGAAATTATTAAATTCCAAAGATCACAATGAAATAACATTTCCTTTCTAGTAAAAATAATACTTTTACATATGTTGCAGGTCAATGAAACTCTAAAAGTGGTAAACACGTTGTCTAATCCATTTCATGTATTTTGCCCAAAATGCAATTATAAATTTGAAAATTACGACACACTTGAAGGAAAGACTACCCATTGGGCTCGATGTGAAGAACAATTTAACTATATATTCATTATGTCTGAAAACCATTCTAATGCCTGATAATAAACAAATAACGCAATGTTATGTTGACAAGTCCATTATTCAATTATTGTTACCTAATTTGCAAAATATAATGTATGAAGAGTATCTTGAAGACAAATCAATTATTTTTTTGTTACACAACTTCTCAATAACATGGCATTTCACATTAAATTAGAACAATATTCATTGTTATTGTCAAGACCACTTCCATTCAACAATAACCAAAATACCAGATGAAAAGGTATATATGTTATTTACTATTGTTCTAGATTACAACTTATATGTTTCTACCTTTTGCAATTGCCTATATAATCAAATATTTTTTATGACAACTACGTGAACACAAACTTTGCAAGAAGCAATTGGGAAAAAAACAAAAAAAATCATGGATCTCTACAACATGGGATGCTGTTGTTTCTTATCTCAAATTAAGTGACATGAAATCAGAATTTGTGGTCACAATTTGTTATTAGACCAACTACATATTTTAGTTGCACAACAATTTATGAAACTTTGTATCATTTGATACTGCTATAGCATATGCCAAACTTGGTGGCATTAGGTTGTCATTGATGTCAACTGGTATGACATGATCATTGGTAAGTAAGTAGTGGTGACCGATATGGGTGAAGTAAATAGTGACATCAACCGGTATGAAGGATGGAGTGTGTAAGTAGACATAAAAGTATGCTTCCAATACACATTGAAGTGAAACATCTACCGGTAAAGCAAGACCATCGACAAGGAAAGGCAAGGCAAGGCAAGCAAGCAAAGAAGAACAAAGGGATGCAAACTAGTATACAAAGAGAAGTATAATGCTACCAGTAAATGGATTCAATGTTGGCATTTGTGCTGAGTATGTTGAAATGATGATATTATATTGTCATTGATGTCAATATGTTGGAGAGTGAACTAGCAATATGCTGAAATGTGAACTGGTACAATGTGGTGAACCGGTATATGTGCAAAGAAGTGAACAAGTATATTGAAGCTAAACAGTTGGCGAAGTGAACCGGTATAGTGGTATAAACCGATATATTGAGAAATAGGTGAAGTGGTATGTTTGTCCAAGAGAACCGGTATGATGAAATATGAACTGGCATATGGAATGTTCTTTATGAAGACTTAACATGATATGACTACCGATTGGTAGTCTTAGCTTAAGGGTTTCCGGTTGAAGTGTTCCAAGCCTGTGTGACTCAACCGATGACATTGTGTGATGAGTTAGCATTATAATGAAGATCCGATCATGTTGGCATGTCATCTTGAGCATGCAAAGGATCTTGCATGAAGGAGATTGATCCTATCTACCTCAAGAATATGCAAAGTCTCTATAAACGGTGGAGAACGCGTGATGGGTTACAAGCCGCCATGAAAGCGGTGAAGAATGAACGATGGAGAATGTCTTGGGATATGTTCAAGACTTTTGTATTCAAATGCAAAGTATTCAATGGCCAGGATTGAACTGCCTGAATTGCTTAACCTAAATGTCTAGGATTTAGGGTTTATGCTACCGACCTATCTGTTTCCTATAAGGTTGATGTTGTGTTTCATGCTGAGGTTGTTGGCAAATTGTGTGTGTGTATCTAAGTGAAAAGATACGTGATTCTTGCCAAACTAGATGAGATAAGAGGATTGATTCCTGCACTGTGTGTGTGCAAAAGGAAGGAACTTAAGCGGATCTGCATTAGGCATTGAGTGCTATTATCAGATCATTGTATTACCTATTGATCTTTAACCACTTCAACAGTTGGAAAATCCCTTAACTGGGTAGCTTTAATCAACTTGCTGTAAATCCTTTAACAGGGTGACTCAAACTAATTGAGTTCTTGAAATCCTCTAACAAGGTAACCTCTAATAGGGTTTAACCCTTAACCACATATTTAGCCATCCCTTAACCAGGTGATACCTAACAGGATCGGTTCCTAGCAGAACCTGTTGTAACAGTCTTTAACCAGACTAGGCTCCTAACAAAGTGGACTTCTAAAGAGTTCAAAAGAAGCTTGTGGGTATTCATCCCCACCATGGTTTTTCCCAGTTGGGTTTCCACGTGAAAAATCTGTGTGTCATGTGTAGTATTTTTCATGTGATGATTTAAGTGATTTGTGTCTGAAGGTAAATCATGCTGAGCTAGCTGTTATTATATTTTCGATGATAGATTACCTATTCATGCATAAGGGTGAAATGGAAGTGTGGCATTAAGTTGAGTGGAAAGCTAAGTGATCAACTGGTTAATGCTTGTCACAGTTATTCTTAGCTTTACCGGTTGCACTCTGTTTCAGACCGGTGTTACTGTCTGTTAGACATTTGCAGTGTTTGCAGTCAAATCGGTTCGGGAAAAGTTTTTGTGATTACTCTGATTCACCCCCCCCCTCTTAGTACCGGTTTGGTACTTATTGTTCATCATTGAGTTATCATTCAGTGGGTGGAACAATGTTTGATGGAAGGCCAAATTGATCCACTAATAGAGAAAAGGTCAACAGGTATGAAAGTCCACCGATGAAGTTAGGTTATACCAGTAAGGTGAGTTGAATCGACAATGAGTCTTGATCGGTGAAGGATGTCAAACCGACTTAGCAGTCTGAGCATAGGTGGATGTCGACAAGGATGATAGGTGGAAACTAGGTGGCAAGTACGCAGAGGTCAGTGAAGTGCTCATCAATGTAAAAGTTAACAATAAGGTTGACATTAATGAAGAACCCGCATATAATGGGACGATGGCAGAATGTTGTGGCTCGAGGGAGACAAGGTGGCAAGGTGATTGAATTGACCTTGCAGGATGATCTGATCCTTGTACTCGTTGGCTGAAGGAAACAATCAAGCTATTAAAGGCGATTGACAAAGCAACACCGTAAAGCATGTTGCAGACATCCAAAAATAGAAAATACACATTGAAAGGTGAAGAGATGGCAGTGCTGTTTGATGTGATGTAGATCACAATTCCAGAAAAGAAGATCAGATCATATCTGATATAGATTGAGTTAGATAGAGGAAAACCCTAACATGCCATCATTTGAATGTTTCTTTTGGTGGGAACCCTCACAGATAATTATGTGAACTAGAGATTGAAATTGATTGATGATGGATACGAGTTGAGAGGAAGAAGAGAGCTTGAGAAAGAAGAGAGAGTATCTACCTAAGAGGTCTTTCACAAAGAGTTAGAGTGTGAAGTTAGCAGGCTGAACCGGTGAGAGGTTCTAACCAGCAGAGACAAAGTAACTGGTTAAATGTTATAGTCTTAATAGTCAAGTGTACCTGTAGAGATTGTATGGTTAAGAAGGAATCCAAGAGTGATACTGTGTAGGGTGAGATTCTAAGAAAGAGAAGAGAGGCAAAGAGTAACCGGTAAGAGATCAGAGAGAGAAATCTGATAACCGGTAGAAGAAGGCTGGGTGAAATAGAGGAAGGTAATAATCGACAAACATTAGTTGATCAGGTGTTACATAACTCATTTGCAACTAGGTCCCATCATTGCATTAAAATTGTATGTCATTGTATTTCACCAAGTTGGTGCTTGGTGCAGGGATTGGTGCTCCTTGGGTTGGTGCCCTAAATCATTTGTAATCTATTATTTCATTATGAGGCTGGATTGGAGCAGTAGATTCCAGCAACATTTCTCATCTAGGTTTTTTCCCATATTGGATTTTCCTCGTACTTTTGGTGTTGTGGGTTATGCATTTGTGTGTTTTCCTCTTTTGATATCTTCTCATATCTTCCTGGTTTGATTTCTTAGTGTTTAGGTTGTTAATCGGTACTCAAAGCTTGGTTATAGAGAAATTTTTTTAGGAACCACCGATTCACCCCCATCTCAATGGTACATTGTGTTCAACAATTGGTATTAGAGCCTAGGTTCCATGTTGATCAAAGATTTCTCTAGCTTGGGTAGATTATGGTCAAAGAACATAGTAGTAAGAAATGAGTCCACCTCCTCAAAAGTCCCTATGATTGATGGAACCAACTATGCTTTCTGGAGCAGAAGAATGGAGGCCTATCTTTCCTCTCTTGGTTTTGATGTGTGGACATCTGTCAAGAATGGATATACTCTCCCTAGTGTTCCTCCCACTGATCTAGATGCTAAGAAGGAGTATGAGAATGATGCAAAGGCTAAACATGCTATTCTAAGTGGGATGCCAGATAATGAGTTTGTCAAGGTCATGCACTGCTCATCCTCTAAGGAAACTTGGGATAAATTGTAGAGATTATTTGAAGGAGATGCCATAGTCAAAGAGGCCAAGTTGCAATCACTAAGAGGCTAGCTTGAAGGCTTGAGAATGAAAGATGAAGAAAAGATTGTAGACTACCTTCACAAAGTAGATGAACTGTGAACACCACCAGAGGAATCAGAGAGGAAATTACTGATGAGATTATTGTCAAAAAGGTACTTAGATCTCTCACATCCAAGTATGATACTAAGGTTTATGCCATAGGGGAAGCCTAGGATCTGAAAACCTTCACAATGGATGAGTTATTTGGCTCCCTAACTGCCTATGAAATGAGGATAATCAGTGAAGCTTCTTCAAGGAAAGAGGTAGCTTTCAACTCCATAAAAAAGGGAAAGGAAGAGGTTTCTCACAAAGGGTCTAGTAAAGTCTCGGATGACGAGGTAGCAAAATTTGTCAGAAATCTCAAGAGAGGACGCGATAAGTAGAAAGGAAAGTTACCACTCAAATGCTTCAATTGTGGTAAAGTTAGACACTTTGTTGCAAAATGTCCTTATAATGAAACCGATGGAGATGAACAAAGAAGTTTTGGCATATCTGCTGGTAAAGACAAAGAAAGGAAATTCTATTGCCAAGGAAAACGAAGCTATCGGAAACAAAATAGCTTATATACCATTGAAGATGATGCCACAGATGAAGAAAGTGCATCAGAAGATGACTTCCATGAAGATGAAAGAGAAGTTAATCTCTTTATGGCACTAGATGAACTAGTTGTGGAAGATGAGGAAGATGAAGACATTGAAGTTGAAGTGGATCTAGAAGGTGATCTCATAAGTTCTCTTGAGGAGTTACGTAAGACTAGAAGAGAACTCAAGAAAGTCAAACTTGCTACATCAGAAAAACAAGGTCTCTTGAAGCAATCCCTGGATGAGTCCAATCAAGTTATCTCTGACTTAAAACTCTAATTGGAAGAATCCAAGAGGATATGTGAAGTTACATCCTCTGATTTGATAAAGAAGGGAAAGGAATATCAAGATCTGGAAGCAGAAATAGTGAAGCTTATAAAGGAACTTGAAAACAGTAAGGATGAACTGAAAATAAGGAGCAAATATGAGGGTAGCACAGAAGCCTTGGACAAGATGTTGAGCAAACAGAAGCAATCTAAAGATACCGATGGCTTAGGATTTAAAGAAGGACAACGTTTAAACAACAAATATACATCTGGTAAGGAGATACAATTCACTTATTCAAGTGAAGGTGAAGAGAAGAAAAAATTCATAGTAAGAAAGGATATCGATAAGAAGACTTATGTAGAAGCTGTTAGGAACCGCCACACAACCCAGTATACACAAACAATGAACTAGAGGCCACACTCAATGTACCAAAATGCAGATCTTAGGAGAAATAAAAGGGTTGATCATGAAGGATTAACTAGACTTAACAGCATGAAAGGAAGACCCCTGGTGAGACAGATGTTTGTACGACCTAGGCAACCTAACGGGTATGTTCCAAACTTTCATGGTTATTATTACCAGTGTAACAAATTTGGACATAGGTTAGCTAACTGTAGATTAACAAATAAGCCCACTGTGATTTATGAAAGTAGAAATCAATTCAATGCACTCTGGGATATGAATGTTGTTTGTTATCAGTGCAATGGATTTGGTCATAGGAGTTTTGAATGTAGGAAGAGTAAACCAGTGTCCTACAATAGTTTTAAAGATTCATCTTTCAATGTAAATGTAAAATGATATAACTATCAAGAGTTTGAACATATTGCAAAGCACTATAAGAATAGGATAATAAAGTAGAAGAGGCGAGCTCCTGAATAGGAACTCGTAGTCAAACCAGAGCATAAAATTATTGTTGATAAGAAGAAGGAAACTCAACTAGTTTGGATTGAGAAAGAAAAGGATAAAGCATAATCAAGTCTGATTGCATAGACTACCCTACATGTAAAAAGAAGAAACTTGTGGGTTGTAGATAGTGGATGCTTCTATTGGAATCCAAGAACACTGAGAAAGGGGGGGTGTGAATCAGTGTTCTACCAGAATTTTTAATTTTAACCTTATTATAACATGCATTCACCAACCGGTAAACTGATACATATATATTTGAAAGAAGTAAAGTAATCAATAAGCCAATCACACAAGTGAATACCATAACACAGAGAATTATACATGGAAAATGTCAAAGAGGAAAATCCACGGTGGGATTTGTGACCCACAATATCAATCCACTAGCCATATGAAAAGATATTACATAATATGGGGGCCTGCACATGCAGGAAGGCTAACAACCTAGAGCACACTACTTAACATAAAGGAGTCTCACTGACTACAGTCACTTTAAATAATAAAACATGACTGAACTCATTTAATGCATCTGCTATGCCTAATAGAGTTCCTGTTCAAGCTCTGACCGTTCCGGTTCTGAAACCCTAAACCCTTACTAGAATAACCTTCACATTACAACATCCTCAATTACAATAATTTCTATCATATCCTATCATATCTCTCATATCAAAAAATAATCTAATCAACTGACCTATATACTCTTACAATCCTTCATGACTCATGTCAGATTACATAGATAATTATAAAATGATTATACATGTCAACTCATTACATATATACATAAAAAACAAAATGAATTGAAGATTGTCAGATCTCCCAATGATGTCGATGTCCTATGTCGATACCCTATTTTTAAGTCATGTTGGCCTTCAATGCTGGTACCCATAGAATCCTTTCTACTAGTGAAGATACCTGTCGGTGCTCGTGAAGTGTCAGCTGGTGAAGTACCTGTCGATGAAGAACCAAACCAAAGGATGAAGCTGGAACATGTTGCCATCAATGACAACATGTGAAACCAATCAAATGAGTGTCAATTGCCAACAATCTCCCCCTTTGGCATTGATGGCAACACTCATGTAAAAAATGATAATGGTTCCCATCTGCCGGTTTCACCCCGAGACTGCTCCCCTTGAGATAAATATCCATATGTGATCACGATCTGTACAAAATACTCCATATCTACTGGTGTCAAGAATATATTTTTCACCTATACATCCCCCTTTGACATCAATGGCAAAAAGAAATACCAAAAAATAGAATGAAGAATGAAAGTTTGTACAAAGAATGTGTGCCAAAACACCTTATCGGAGTTGAATATACTTGAAAATTTCCAGATAGGCTTTCTCCAAAATCTCTAGATAAGTGTCCCAACCAGATTTGAATGTGTTGGATATTGATAAAAGTCCATTAAGCATGTGATAATAGGACTCTTTCTCTTTAAGCTCTGCTGATGTGGTCTTACCAACCATATCAATGCATTCTTTCTTATGTACACTCAAGGAGTCCAACCGGGGACTCACCAATCCTCTAAGCCATTTAGCTCTCCTTATGATTTTGTCTTTTTCTCTTTCAAGAGATAAAATTTGAGCTTCTAATACCAAAATTTGTCCATCAATAGATGTAGTCAAATAATTGGAGCCATCAAAATAATTGATTATACATACAATTTTTATGCTGTGAATCCTTAATCCCTTTATCTATATTTGCAATAAGTAATCCAGTGTTACAACATACTCTGTATATAATAGTACATTGCCTTAAAGCATTATCAAATAAATTTAGTTTGTCTGTAATCTCTTTCTTCTTTGATTCAATCATCTGATCAAAAGTGGCTCTCTTAGCTTGTGTGAATCTCTCTAATGCCTGTCGGTTAGATATCTGCTGTAGTGATTGAAAATCCTTAGAAATGTGCTCAATAATTATTTTGAGCTTGCCCAATGAGCTTGATCCTTTGTCAAAATGGCACTTTGGGACAAGTCTGTGCAAAATTTGGATTGGTTGATCAATTATTCCTTTGTCCATTGATCCTTCCTTCATTATCTTCTGAGAAGCCATCATCATGATCTCAGTAGAACTCATCTCAGTTAAGCTCTTCTACTCTACCTGGGAGGTGTCAATTGACAACAATTATGTGCTCACTACTGGTTCCCTACCAGATTCCTCTTTCTTCTCCTCTGTTGGTTGATTAACTTTAATAACTTCCTCTTTTGCACCAGTAGCTTTGCCACTTGGTGTAGTATCAGTTACTGTCAGTTCCACATGAACTGTGTCCTCAACCTATACACTTTTGATGTAGAGGACTATTGTCCTCAACATTTGTAACCTGTACACTCTATGAATCTGTCAGTATCTCCTCTATGTCCTATACATTAGATTCTACCGGGGCTCTACATCCTATGCCTTATTATCTTTCAAAATTGTAGGTGGGATACCTACTATACCTTTGCCTTTCCCTTCAACCAGGATGTTAGTAGTCTCAGTTTTAGCTTTTGGTCAAGTGTAGAAACTAGGGTTGACAATGAAGAATTGAACCCATGCCTTGTTGGTCTCACTGACTATTTCATTAACCCTACCTGACATAAGGCTAACTATCTTGTGCTTGCTTCGAAAAATTGTTTTGTCTGCAACTTCAAGTGTCATATCCAACTCATTTGGAGTAATAGATCCATAATTAGTTAATAACTCTTGAATTTTTATGCACTTATCCTCCTCCATAGCTGATAATCTCCTAGCATCTAGGTTTTCATACAGTTGTGACAGTATTGTCTTCTCAATTTTCAACAAATCCTTCTTAAATATAGCCAAATATAACAAAACTGCTTCCTCAATTTCTCTCTGCTCATCATCATCTAAGTGCTCATAATAGAATTGTACATTTTTCAACATACTATCCTTATGATAGTTCTGATACTTAATATAAGTATAGATCCAATAGCCAATAAGATGAGAGGGGGGGTGGTGAATCGTACAAACTTAATCATCCATAAAAACATTAGATTCAACCTCGGTAACATATATATCAGCAATATAACCAAAATTGTTAAACATGCAAACTCAAAAGAATATGAACAATATAAACCTCATAACACCAGATTTAACGTGGAAACCCAAATAGGGAAAAACCACTGTGGGATTTCGGACCCACTAAGAAATATACTCTTCTAGAGTATGCTTGGTTAAAAGCAAATCTTGTTAAAGATTACAAACACATTGCTAGATGTGACCCGGTTAAGGGATTTCCCTCAGATCTATTAGGATCTTCACTTTGTTAGAAGTGACCTTGTTAAAGGATTTCAAACACTCAATCAGAATGTCACCTTGCTAGAGGATTTACATATAAGACTGTTAAGTCCACTCGGTTAAGAGATTTTCTGTCACAATCACAAAATAACAGTAATAAAAATCTATCTGCAACTTCACATCTAAAATGCTAAAGCAGATTCTTATTTGTTCAATACAATCTAGACATAGAACTAATCTTGTCTATTTGCTGGGCTTCTATACTCTGTTATTCTAATAGGTCTTCAAGCTTCTATGCTCGGTAATCACTATGTAGCATCCCTGTGCATACACTTGCTCACATACATTGTTTATCAATGATTTCCTATTTATAAACAATTAGATAACCGCTTAATCTCCTTGATCACATTTCCCATGATCAATCATAGCCATTAGATCTTCAATCTTGTCCAGGTTCAATGCATCTTTCGATCTGAAAATGTTTTACCCCACCTTGGAACTTGCATACTAGTCTTGGAACTTGTGCCATGGTATTGTGGTTCAATCTGAGCTGTAGATCTTCATGCCAACTTTTCATTGCCTTAGATTCGTTAACAAACTTCTTCCATGGCTTACCAATCATTTAATCCACTCCAGCTCATCAGCTTTCTTCATTAAATATTGCATGTAAACATTTAATGCATTCTGTTATAGCTTAGTTACAACTCGGTAACAACTCGATGAATACTAAACTTCACTCGGTAGACATTCCGCCTTCATTAACCGATAGCGATAACCTTAGGGTTTACCGACTAGGTTCTTTGGTTGATAACATAGTATAGTATTAACCTTTACAATTTACAACATATGTATGATGTTAAAACAATCTAAAACATCATGATCTCATCATTGTCTGACTCGGTAATAGTTGCCCATTGAATACCTTTTTCATCCCCTTATTCATCATATTCTTTCCTGTGTCTTTTACCGACATCTTTATAATCTTCATATCATACTTCTCAAGATATGGCAACATCATACTGAATTAGAAAATCAATTTCTTGACATCAATGACAAAATAATAATATCAAGATAGTAAAACATCTTTAATCAGTTATATCCATAATCATCAACAACCTTCTCAATATCCTTATGAAATGCCAACAATCTTTCATTGTTTGTTATAATGCAATATTGCCAACACCTTAGTGATTTCATCTATCAATTCTGCACAAGTCTTGGGAGGGATAATAGTTACATTACTAGATACAGTAGAAAGGTCAGTGTCATCCATCTTCTTTCTTCTGCCAGTATCAGATGGTGCAGAAGGTGTTTCCTTGGGGGCTCTTTTATTTTAAGTTTGCTTGTTGGCCCCTTGATTGAGACTTTCCTTACTGGTTGCTTCCTTTCTTCCTCCTTAGACTCCTCACCTTTCTTCCTCAATACCCTCTTGAATGCTAAAGGTGTGTTATATTTAGTTCCAGAGTCTGATGAAATAGGCTCAATGAAGATTTTAGGCTCTTTCCTCTTTCTTCCTTTTGCCGGAACAACATCCATTAAGGCCTTGATGTCCTGAGATACTTGTTCAACAAATTTGTTGGCCTTGTCTTGATATTTCTCCCTCTTCTTTTGATTGAATTAAGTTTGAACCTCTTTCTTCTTCTATTTTGCAACACCAAAGGATTATTTAGTCTCATCAATAGGAGCATCAATCAACATCTTGTCA
The DNA here is from genome assembly GCF_030272615.1 of Cryptomeria japonica. NCBI lineage: Eukaryota > Viridiplantae > Streptophyta > Pinopsida > Cupressales > Cupressaceae > Cryptomeria > Cryptomeria japonica. Next base: position 476,675,726 of record NC_081414.1, on the reverse strand, counting down.
TAAGCATCCAAATTCTGATCATCAACCTCATATCCCATCTCCTCTATTCATATCTTCTAGGGTTTAACTGATTCCATTAAGGTTTCATCCTTTTTACCATAAAGAAGATCTCGGTTGAGTATTTCTCAACAAATTGTTTAGGAACCCTCTCTTTTCATTACCTTCTGAAATGCCTTGAAATAACCCCAAACCTTATCATCTCGCTGACTACCCAAACTAGCAATAGATTGCTTCAATTGTCTGCCAACCGTGACATCAAATGCCCATTGTCTCTTCCCAAAACCGAGAGTTTTATTAAGGAAAAATAACATCAAGCAGACAATGAGATTTCCATACTAGAATATCCCCTTTTTCTCTCCTTTGATCTTCCCAAAGTTTTCTTCATTCATCTTACGATTTTCAATCTCCTTTGACATCCTCATAATTAGGGCTTGCATTTCATTCCTCATGACCATATTCTCCCGACTCAGCTTCTGACATCTTTCATTAAGGGTATCTTTCTCTTCATTATCCCAATTTTGTAGAAGTTCCTTCCTCCTAGCTTGAACAAATGACAACCTCTCCTCTAGGATAAGATTGAATTCCCTGACATGAATTCAATTCATTCTGTAACTTCAAGTTCTTCATCCTTTCAACATCATAATCTTCAAGTTCTACCTCAAGTTGCTTCTCTAAACTCGTATCCATGGATTCCAGATTCAAGATCCCCCTCAAGATCTTAGACTTCCTCCAAGGCACAAGGCTCTGATACTAATTGTTGGAATCCAAGAATGCTAAGAGTGGGGGGGGGAGGGGTGAATAAGTGTTCTACCAGAATGTTTAATTTTAACCTTATTATAACATGCATTCACCAACCGATAAAATGCTACATATATAATTGAAATAAGTAAAGCAATCAATAAGCCAACCACCCAAGTGAATACCATAACACAAAGAATTATACGTGGAAAACCTCAAAGAGGAAAAACCACGGTGGGATTTGTGACCCACAATATCAATCCACTGGCCATATCAAAAGATATTACATAATATGGGGGCCTGCACATGTAGGAAGGCTTACAGCCTAGAGCACACTGCTCAACACAAAGGAGTCTCTCTGACTACAGTCACTTTGAATAATAAAACATAAGACTGAACTTATTTAATGCATTTGCTATGCCTGATAGAGTTTTGGTTCAAGCTTTGACTATTCCGGTTCTGAAACCCTAAACCCTTACCGGAATAACCTTCACATTAAAAAATCCTCAATTACAATCATTTCCATCATATCATATCATATCTCTCATATCACAAAATGATCTAATCAACTGACCTATATACCCTTACAATCATTCATGGCTCATGTCGGCTTACATAGATAATTACAAAATGATTATACATGTCAGCTCATTACATATATACATAAATAATAAAATAAATTGCTGATTGTCAGATCTCCCAATGATGTCGGTCTCCTATGTCGGTATCCTATTTGTAAGTCATGTCAGCCTTCAATGCCGGTACCCATAGAATCCTTCCTACCGATGAAGATATTTGTTGGTGCCGGTGAAGTGTCTGGTGGTGAAGTACCTGTCGGTGAAGAACCAAACCAAAGAATGGAGCCGAAACATATTGCCATCAATGACAACATATGAAACCAATCAAATGAGTACCAATTTCCAACAACTCTAACCACATGACCGGTGCTAAAAAGAAATTTATCAAACTTGAAGATTGGAATGGTGGCTTAGTAAGGTTTGGAGACAACTCATCTATCAAGATAAAGGGATAAGGTACTCTAAATATTGATGGAAAAATGAAAGCACATGATGTGTATTATATGGAAGGCGTGAAGCACAATTTGTTGAGTGTGAGTTGCATGTGTGACAAGTTATAAATTCACCTTTAATTCTACCGGCTACCGGATAAAGAAGGTGAACAATGGTCAGGTTGTAGCTAAAGTTAAGAGGATAGATGGTAATGTATATAATCTGAAAGAATGTTTTGAATCCCAATGCATGTTGGGACAAGTGGATGAAAGTTGGTTGTGGCACAAAAGATTAGTCCACATAAATTTTTTATAATCTAGTTGCAGTAAGTAAAAAGGGGTGTGTAAGAAATATACCACCAATCATCAAACCGGTAAGCAAATTTTGTGATGAATGTGTGAAAGGGAAGCAGACTAAGGTGAGCCTCAAGACAAAAGAACACAACACCTCAAGACCACTTGAACTTGTACATGCAAATCTGTGTGGTCCAACTAGGACAAGAGCTCTTGCCGGTGAAAGATACTTTATGCTCTTCATTGATGACTTTTCAAGAATGACATGGGTTACTTTCCTCTAGGATAAATCACAAGCATTTGATAGATTCAAGATCTTCCAAAAGATGGTGGAAAAGGAAAGTGGATGCAAGCTGAAATGCCTAAGATCCGACTAGGGTGGAGAGTTCACATCAAATGAGTTTGAAGATTACTATGAGAGGTATGGAATCATAAGGCAATACTTAGCCCCCACGACACCACAACAAAATGGTGTGGTAGATAGGAAGAACAAGACAGTCAAGGAGATGGCTAGAACCATGTTGAATGAGGCAAATTTACCGGATATGTATTGGAAGGTAGCAGTTCATACTGCACCATATACTCTGAACCAGGTTCAGTAAAGAACTAATATCAGAATGACACCTTACGAGTTATGGTATGATCGGAGACCGTCAGTCAAGTACTTCAATGTGTTTGGAAGCAAATGTTTTATCAAGAGAGACATGGATGGTTTAGGTAGTTTTGACTCCAGGAGTGATGAAGGGATCTTCCTTGGTTACTCAACTAACAGTAAGGACTACAAATGCTACAACAAAAGACTCATAAGAGTCATTGAAAGTGTGCATGTAAGAGTTGATGAGGATATTCATAAAGGAAGACAAGCACAGATGAACCGGTATGATGATTCCGATGATGAAGGTGAAGAAGCTTAGTTAGAAAATGAACTGGAAGAAGAATCTAATAAGGTCCCTAACTAGTATGTGCAGAAGAATCACCCAAAAGAGCAGATTGTAGGTAATAAGAGTGATGGTGCACAAACTAGAAGAAGACTTTCCCAGAATGATGAACAAGTCAATTTTTGCCTCATGACTGAAGTAGAACATATGACATTCAATGAGGCCAAAAAAATTTAGAAATGGATGGATTCCATGGAAGAAGAGTTGCAACAGATTGAGAAGAACAAGACTTGGGAATTAGTCCCTAGACCAGAAGATAAGAACATCATTGGCACCAAATGGATCTACCAGAACAAGATGAATGAAGTAGGTAAAATTGTTAGGCATAAAGCTAGACTTGTGTGCAAAGGTTATTCTCAAGTAGAGGGCATTGATATTGAAGAAACATTTGCACTGATAGCCAGATTAGAAGAATTTAGGATGTTTCTAGCCTTTTCATCCTACAAGGGTTATAAGGTATATCATAAGGATGTAAAATCGACCTTCCTCAATGGAAATTTGCAAGAAGTGTATATGGAGCAACCAAAAGGGTTTTTGTTACATGATGATGAAGCCTTTGTGTGTCAATTATGTAATACCCTAAAATTGGTCATCTAAACCATGGGCCCCTAATCTTGACAACATCACCAAGGTCCTAACCAAAGGCAATTAAATCAATCTTGAGCACATTAATTAATTCTTCAATCATCAAATGTCACATGGCAAGTGAATAACTCAATATTAATTAAATCATTCCAAGAAAATCATTTTGATCTATTATCCTATTTTAATTTATTAAATATCCTAGCATATTTAATTAATTAATAAATTTTCCATTTAATCATAAAAAAAAGAATTAATTTATTACAAAAGAGGAATTAATCACAAAGGAAGAGTTAAATTGAATATAAAATAAAATAATATAATTGAAAGAGAAATCAAACTTGAGATATTATTTCTTTTTCTAAATTGAGATTAACTTGAAATCAGAAAAGCAATTAAAAGGAATTTAATCATTCTCTAAAATTAGAACTCAAAGCTTTTGAGAAAAAGAAGTTCAGTTGCATTGAAAAGACTCTTTTCTTGAATAAATCCAAGAATTACCTATTTTTATCACAAATGCATGGAATTAATTAAATCTTATTTCTAATGCAAACTCAAACTTCTTTTTGAATGCATTTCAATTAAACTATAATTAGAATCTATCTCAAGGTTAACTGAATCTGATTTCTCAATTATTTTAATTATCCTAAATTATGCTTTTTCTTTATCTCTCTTGTGATTCTCTATAAATTCAGCCTTCAACTCTCATTCAAAACACCCTGGAGATTTATTATTATACACTTTTTGCTCTGGAGTCATTAAAAATTTTTGTGCTTGCTTTTTGAGATTATTTGCATCTTAGTTTAGATTATTTGCATATTTAGTTTATTTAATTATTGCTTGAATCCATTATTGCTTGAACTGATATTGCTTGAATCTTTCATCCATCTTGCATCCATTAAGCTTAATCTCATGCAAATATAGATTAAATCCTTCGTCTTGGTGTAGTCTAGTCACTGGTATTGCTTGTACAAATCTGAGAGCAATCTTATACTCACATCTTTTAGAAGGCAATTAGTCGATTTGTTATGGTTTTCATATTCATGCTTATATCTGTCTAACCATACATGTAACGACTTAATTAAAGTGTTGTGTCTTGCAGGTATAAGACTTATTTCACTTTTTCACACAAACAGCTCTAGCACCCACCGTGGGGTAGAAGACTACTTTTTTTTCGGCCTCCAAGACTAACTGTTTATTTTTTTATTTTTTTTGAGATTTTTGACTTTTCAGATTTTTTTCCATACAGTTTCTATGTAATATCGTACGACATTTCCTATATGCCATAATGACAAACTGCAATTATCGTACGATCCTGTACGAATTATCGTACGAGTCGGTGAGAATTGTCGTATGATTTTGTTTATTTTTGGTTAAAAAGCAAGTTTCATTCTTCAGGTTTTCTGTTCAATTTTGATTACACTGACGCTGACCCTAGCTGGTTATCTGTTTATCTGAAGAATTTTCACAGCCTAATTAGTTTTTGCAGATTGCTTGTCGAAGAATATGCTTGTCACACAAAGACAATGTGACTACTCATTCATTGTATTTGCAGGTTGCTTGAGGAAATTCGAGCAAACATTGTGTATTCATTAAATTCATTTTTTAGGCACCTAAATTGCTATCTGGGTAAAGAACAAATCTGTATTTCATGTTTTAAGAAAATTTTGAGAGGTAGGAGAGTATGCTCTTTTCTGTGTAGACAATAAGTAATCCAAACCCTTGAGGCATTTTCTTTAAGTTTTAGATTTGTATATCTTTAGCGGGCCTACCCTCCCGAGGAGCTAATAACTCTATAGCCATTACGGCCGGTGAGAGGGGAATGACCCAAGTGGGAATGGCTAAACACCAAATACTCCAACCCACTATAAAACAAACGTGATTTGATGAAAATAAAGTCAACAATAGTGCTCGGGAATAGCTCTCCTCTATTTCCTCGGGTATTTTAAACCTTGGTTTTCAAGGCTAGGAGACCTCTTAATTGAGTTTATACCTCGATGCACCGAACAGATCCCTTACTAGTTCCAATTAAAATTAGAAGCTACCTGGTTCACCTCTGAAAGGGGGGATAATCTTTGTGCAAGAGAGATAGTAACTCTCCTAAGATACTTGTCATTTCATGCCCCCATTAGTGTTTGGAGTCGACTAATACGGCGTTGAGAATCCATTGCGTGAGACTCAATGACCATATTCTGATTAGCTATTGGGTGTATACCTGAGTCTACAAGCAATAATTTTCTTCTCTCACCAATTTCCATAGGGTTTGCATGTTGTGATTGGAGTTATTATTCATATTACGTGTTTTCTGTGTTTTCATCCCTAAAACTAAAACTGGAGAAAACAAGAAACAACTCAGTGATCAAAAAACTTTGTCTGTGTCAAAACTAAGTCTAGCCTAGTTATAACTCTATCCAAAAACTAGTCTATCCTAGTTGAAACTGTCCATGTCAAAAACTAGTCTATCCTAGTTGAAACTCTGTCCAAAACTAGTCTATCCTAGTCGAAACTCTGTCCAAAACAAGTCTATCCTAGTCAAAACTCTATCCATGTCACAAACTAATCTAGCTTAGCTGTCAAAAACTCAGTCCACCTCTAAACTGCTCATCGTCAGTCAGCGATCAAAACTCAGTCCATCTCAAATCTGGTCATACTCAGTCATTGAAAACTCAGAATTTTGCCTATGTCTAGTAAACAATCACACACGTCTTCTGATTTATCATCCTGTTTAATATTTTGTGTCATACAAAATTCCATCAGTCCTAACAGTCTATCATTTGAGCCTTCATCTTGTGTCATACAAGTCCTGATTGTCTGTCGTCTGATTTTGAGAATTGTCGTTTTATCCTAAATCCTGTGTCATACGATAAACCTTTTCACTGAACAGTTTGTCATTCCAGACATACCCATCTATCATACTGCACTAGGAAGCAACTCGTATGAAACACTATTGTCATTGTCCTAAAGCTAGCATACTATCGTCTGGTCCTATAAAACCTATCTTTTGAATCTCTGATTTTGTCACTCCAGGATAGTCAAACTTGCCTAAAACAATCTACAACGAGCATAATACTGGTTATCATCATTTCGAGCATAAATAGATCAAGACAGTGTACCTCCGCCATTTTTGTTTCATGATTTGGTCGATCATCTTTCAGCTAGTTCAATCAACTACTTATCAAACTTAAGTCACTTAGATAACGTCTTATACAGGATAGATCGTTCCTGAAACCAAACTGAGTCTTAGTCACTTCTCTCGAATCAACTTAGGTAAACATCTTATACATGATAGATCTTTCCTGAAACCAAACTAAATCTTAGTTGCTTCTCTCAATCAATATGTTAAACGAACAACTAGCTCCAATTTGATCTTGACTTCTGCAACACATCTAGCTATCGAACCTGTTGGTTCTAAATGCCTATTCAAACCAGAAGCTCTTCTAAAAATTATGATAAAAGTAAGAAGCCCATGACTACCTTGGCTCAACAAATTCAAGATCTCAAGAAAGAAATATATAACATTCAAGCCCAACAAAAAGATTCAATGAGCCCTCTTGAGATAAAAAAATTGTGATATTAAGAAAACTAGAGTTCAAGAAATGCTAAAACAATTACATAAGTTGGAATAGAAAGTAATTGGAAATAAAAATCCAAATCTCATACAAGATCATAAGGAATCTTCACCAAGACAAAAAGATAGACAGTTTACACCTTTGGGGCAATCTATTGAGTTATCTTTGGAAGAGCTACTTGAGCATAATCTTATCATATTGCCTAAAAAGACCACATGGGGATGTGAAGTTTTGAGTAAATACTGTGCATACCATAGGCATAAAAAACACAAGACTTCAATGTGTATGAAATTAAAACATAAGATTCAAGATCTCATTGATAACGATGTCATTGAAATTGAAGATCCTAATGACTCACCTAAAGAAAAATAAGGAACTACTTCCAAGCATGATCAAAATTATGAACCTATGTCTAGCAATGGCTCACACGTAGCCTACATCTCTTCCATGATGTCGCTATCTTCTAAGACTTCTCAACACCAGTCCATATCATATTCCTCAAATAATGAACCTTATGATGAAATTTTTCATGTTGATCCTCAAGGGATATCTTAAGGGCCATCCCATCCAATGGTTGAAAAAGATCCTATCTCACTGGAATCCCATGATGATCCCATTATACCTTTCCATTTCTTCCAAGATGATCCCCTTCCATCTCAAGAGAAGAGCATACTTCCTAAGAAAGATCATGATGTCTCTTCTACCATTTAAAACCATCATATTCAAAATGAAGAGTCAAATACTCTATCCAATGGTCCTCTTCCATGACAAGATCAAAGTATACTTTCATCTCCTTGTCATAATCCTCCATGTTCACCTCAAGGATCCATCATGCCTACAAAGCCCTCTCATGATCCTACAAGTCAAAATATTTATAAATGTAAAGGGGTAGACCTTCACAAGCAAGAACCTGTTCATGTTAAAGAAACTATTAAGGGTCATGGCCTTAGTGACATTCCTCAAGATGGTGGTATCCCTACTAAACCAAAATCCAGGTACATGCCTTCCCCTTCATCTCTTCCATCCATTTTAGAACCCTATATTCCTCCATCCCTTGTGTAGGATCAACAAAGGTGTATATCTGCACACACCTTCCATCCATCTAGAAAGACACAAAGGCTCACTGAGAAAATGAAATCAAAATCAAAAGCTATATGTGTTCCTAAGGCACTTGTAGAAGCAATGCATTCCAAGAAACTACAAAAGCATGAAAAATCAAAAACCATGTGGATCCCTAAGTGTCTCCTTGAAGCACAACCGTCTAAAGAAAAATTCAAATCAACAGCCAAGATTGTTGTTCCTCCCTCTAAACCTTCCAAATCTATTCTTCCATCACCTCTTTCATCTATTTTGAATCCCCATGTCCCAAAATCCATGGTTGTTCCTCCATCCAAATCTCAAAATCTGAGATCCACTTTTCCTCCATCAATCCACCATCCCTCAAGATGTGTGCCAATGGTGATCCTGCAAACGTTTCCATTTGCTCATGCACCAAACTTTCAACATCTGGTCCACTATCCAATACCTCCTTTTCATCCTTCCATACCCCTTATCCAATCCTTTGCATAAGACTCTACCCAAGTTTGATCACAAAATCCAAAAAAACTAAGAAAATCAACATTGGAAATGCTGGAAAGTTACACTTAGCTGAGTCCTTCTTGGAAAGCCATCTTTATGCTAGACCAATGAACTACCGACACAAAAATCCCATAACCTATGAACAACATGCACCTTCAATGATATCATATCTAAGGGATGGGTTAGTTTAGGTTTTGCTTTCTGCATTGCATATCATTTTATTCAAAGCACTGCATCACATACAGTTTATTTTTCAAATGCATCTCATTCATACAATTTCTGCATTAGCATATAGCAGCATCAATAAAACAAGGTAACTTTTAAAGTTTATCATTTGTTTGCATTCAAGACAAACAAGGGTCATAACCTTTCTTAGTTATTTAGACATGAAGTCTTTGAGGTCCTAAGGGCATACATTTTTAACATTACTCTGTGATGACGCTTTACTTATGGTTGGGTAGTGATTTCACTATTTGAGACTTGTTAACCCAAAATCTATCAAAATCTATATCTCAAACACATTTAAAAATCTCTAATTCATTCTAGACACCTAGTTGATCATATGACTAGTGAAAAATCTAAAATTCTACTTCAGCGCCTCTGTCATTGTCACACCCAAGTAGGTTTCATTACTTACAAGTCAAGGCACGAAAAAAAAGAAGAGAAAAGTGCTATGCCAAATATTCATCTCAAGGCAAAAGATCAATAATATATAGCTGAAATATCATGCATACAAGTGTGAAAAAAATATTGACTATGGGATCATGCGAGTAACTCCGTCAGGGATATGAACGCCTACTGGCAATGGAGCAATATTCGAGAAATTGCAGTCTATAACCTCGTCGAAGCTCTAAAAGCTTGCTAACAGCAAGGCTCTATTACGGATACTTTTGAAGTTAGAATAATCCATGTAGCTAGTCATATAAGATGCTAAGGATCTTTAGTGAACACAAGAGCAGGAATCAACTCATTTGCACTCACATGGGCAAAAGAAGATCAAAGTTTCAAGAACCAATGGGGAAGTTTTCTACGTCTCCATTTGTAAATCCTAGTCACTAACTGTTTTAATTTGGATGTTCCAAGGGACCTTAAGGATTGATTGACCACTTATCTATGAAATGTTTTGTACCTCCAATTCAATTGGTGTATGACAAAGTACTAAACAAACACGGTTATCCTTGTTTGAATAGGAAATGCATCTTCATCATGCATATTGCATTAACATAGGTCATATCGAAAATCATTCTCTCCATATGCATTCTACAGATCATCATGTCATATAGGTGTCTATACTGGGGCATAGCTGAGAAAAAATCCTAAAAAATCATAAAATGTTCTGAACAAACTCCTAAAAATCATAAAATGTCCTGAACAAAATCCTAAAAATAAAAAACTCACAAAACCAAAAAAAAAAAACTGAACAAAAATCGAAGCAAGAAAGCATAGACTATCCTTCAAACCAAATCAACCACAGACAAACTCTCAAAGTCTGCAATCAAACTTATCGTATGTTTTGTTAATCAATCTATCAAACTCTATCAAACATCAACATGTCTTATACAAGGAAGGGTACACTCGAAACCAGACAGATCGGTCTTATACGAGGTAGTTACTCTCTAAAACTAGACATTCCTATCACTGAACAAATCAAAACAATGACATAGATCAGTATGGCTACTAGATTTTATCTAGGTTAGTCTTATCTCCTGTACTGAAGTGCTGCATCTACGCTTTTGCTTGTACATATATTTTAGTCGCTTTTGTGACATTCTGGTTCTTTTAGAACCCTTATGGCTTGAAACTGATTAATGTCCTAGTCTTAGGTTAATTGACAGAGCACATTACATGTCCTAAGAAGTATCAACCAAGTCAACTTTATGTCAGTGAAACCTAGTTGTCCACTCCGAGTCAGTCACCTATCTCCTGACTATTGAAGAGTTTTATCACTGAGTATACAAGCAAAACAACGTTACGGAAAACAATCACTAAACAATTTGATCTATGCATGAAATTTTCTTTGTGTGGTGTCTTTTATATTGGATTTTGATTGTTATCCCTCTATGTAATTCGAGGAAGTTTATCTTGACTAAGAGGAGCAAGGATTGGGGGAAAATATTTTCTTTATTTTCTGCTTGTAGGAATGATTCTGATGATCTGGAAACATCTAATCAGTTGGGTGTCTGTGATAAGAGCCTTCACATCAAGGTGAAATTGCCACACATACCTCAACTCTGCTTATTTGTATGCTACAGGGAGGTTCACATCATTTCTTTGTCTGTTTTGAGGGAATTTCTTTATGATGCAATCCGGGTCCCTGCGAAATCTATCCAAGGATATGAACGAAAAAAGGGTCATTGCAGACAAGATAATTAATATTGCACATGAAAAGAAAGCAACTCTAACCTGCCTGCTATGTTTTTTAATGCTCAGTGATGAAACTTAAGCATTTCAAATCCAATGACTAGGTTTAGGTTGCATCTCATTTTGCATTACATTTTGCATTACATTTTGCATTTTGTGAATTTAGAGTGATTTCAGTATGATAACAATGATCTCTTTATCTTCTAAATGAGAGTTGGAAGTATCATCATTTCTTAGCTAAGTGGTTTCTTTTTCATCACTTCTCCGATCGAGTACTTGTGTATTGAGATGTTAGTTGCATACATAAGCATTTTATATAGATTCATACATTCATTATCACTCATTTACATTCATCTTATTGCATTGAAAAATGAAAAATTTGCACTACTCATTACTCATTTTCATTCATTTTATTTGCATATGAAAAGAAACAAAAATAAACATCCATATTCATTTGCATTACATCCATACTGAAAAGATATACATACATATAGAATTAAGCATATAGAAAGACATCTCATAAATCGACCGACACAAGTAAAATGAAGTCAAATCAAGATCTCATATATATATAATGATCAAGTCTCAGGGTACAAAATGATGTCAACTGACATATACAATCTCCCATCGGTGAAAGAATCATAAGGGATACAAAAAATGGGTGTGTCTATAAAAAAATCTAAGAGCTACATAAAAAGATCTAGCTCTCTGCCTCTCCCTCATCGCCAGGTGGTGGAGGAGGTGGATCTTGCTGACCTGGATCCTGCCTAGGTGCCCGAGCTCCCTTTGCTCAAGCCATATACTGAGAGTAAGGTACAACCTATTGCATTAATGGAAATGCTACACTGTAAGCCACAACATAATAAGCTGCCCAACTGGTCTGATTGAGAACCTCTTGCTGCAAAGCATCTCACTCTGCCCTCATCTCTACGACCTAACGATCATGCTCTTCCCTGAGCTTAGCTAACTGATGATCTCTCTCTGCTCTAAGCTCTGCTAGCTGTCGGTCTCACTCCACTAGCTGAGTCTGTGCCACTGTTAGCTATGACTATAAACCCGCTAGGCGTGCTCTCATCGACGGTGCTGTGTCAACCCCCTGATCTCTCGCAGGCTCTTTGCCTCCATCTCTGCCACCATCACCTCCTCCATCTCCACCTTCAGCTCCACCCTACTCCTTCCTCCTTTGTCTCACTTGTCTCAAAGCTACTCTCTCCTCCTCACCACCACCCTCCATCACCCTCACTCTGCTAAGTCTCACCCCAACAGTCCCTAGGGATCCACCCTCTCCTCTCTGCTACTGTCTACCACCAACTGGCACCTTGCTGCTGCTAGTGCTAGGATCGCCACCTGTCCATCTCAAGGCCTCGATTCTCAGTACCTGCCTTTGTCCCTGTGCCTATGTGGGGGCATCATCCTCAACCTCCTCTATCAGAGGTGCTTGCTCTACTGGATTAGTAAATATTGGGAAAGGGTGTTGCTGAAACCAATCCCTATACTGGGGCAATACCCCTACATCTGCAATATCATCCAGGTAATCCCATCTCAGCCACTGTAACTCAGTCAGCTCCTGCATGCCTAAGGCGTATGATAACCTAGGTGCCTATCCCTGCCTCTACTCATCTGCATAACGTGCACATGTAGTAAACTTCTGTGAGATCCTCTGAGGTCTACCATACTGCCTCATCACTTGAGTAACAACAAACCACTCAACTAATGTATGTGATCTTCCTATGAGAGGCCGCGTCATAAATAGGTCTCTAAGAACAACTCTCCAATCATCCCAAGGCTCTAGACCCCTGTATAGTCTCCATATCACGACTATAGTGTCGTCCAGCTGCCATCTCCAATAATTTGTCTTGCCCAGATGGGGCTGCATAATATATCCAGAATATCAGTAAACAATAGGTTGTTATGGATCTCTGGTGTCATCCACAATCGGGTGCAAACTGGGAGATGCTCCCAAGCCCATATCTGTAGTATCAAAACTCCTACAACCATAGTCTTCCCATCCCTATATACAATCTCATGCATCTCGTGATACATGTGTGCCAATATACATGAACCCCATCCTAACCTCTAGGGATGCTCCACAAGTCTCTCCAACATCCTGCCCCATCCACAAAAAAAACCACTGCTGTCCCCTATCTGGCATAAGAAAGCAACTGATGAAACCTGCCAAGACGCAAGCCAATGGAAAGTTCTCATTGTAGCTAGTCATCATAACGTCCCAACTGATAGAATGTGTCAAAATGTCTGCATCATGAAACACCTGTCTCATAGCTAGTAGCCCAGGATGCTATGCTGCATCATAATCTACCTTACCCCGAGCAAAAGGGATATAGAGAATCTTGTATAGGTCTTCGAGAGTGATCGTCATCTCCCCAACTAGGAAATGAAACATATTATGCTCTGAATGGAACCTCTCAACTAATGGAGTGAGCATACTGTGATTCACATGGATATCAGGCAACTCGAGAAGATGAATCAATCCACACAAATATATATGAGCCCGATCAACATTAGATAACTGATGAACTAATGCCATGGTCAGTGGATATACACATCTGAACAACACATGGGGAAATCGAACCTACAAAAATCAAACACCGGCGCATCAAGAAACATTTCAAATTAGCCTATAAGAAACACAAAACATCATGCAAATCCAACTACATTAACTGCAAAATCAAAATTTCAAGTTTGCACCTTCAAAAAAGATTATTGTTTTTCAAACAACAAAACATCAAAGAGGTAGTGACTCGTACGAGTCAAGAATAGGCATCGTATGGCAAAACAGTTTGATATGACATAGGACTAGCCCTAGAATGACAAAATGGGCTCTTTTGAAGGTACTCGTACGACAGAAGGGTAGTTGCAGTATCACAAAATTAATGACCTTAAATGATAAAACAAACTTAATTAGTTTTTCGTATGAGACAGGATCCTGTCTCGCATGACAAAACAATAATGCTCGACTTCTACATGCCAAAAAATTGAAAAATTCAACAAAAAGATTCAAAATTGAAATGATTAACAGGCTTAAGATAACTCACTTACCACTGGTTCATAGTTTTGAGGTCAATTATGTCATCTCTGGTGCTCAAATCAATGCACCTATGTGGGAACCACCATTTTTCTTCACAGAAGGCTTTTTGAATTTTCAAACTTGGAGGGTTAAAATGAATTGAAAATGACACTTTTACCCCATATATAGCCAAAACCCTAATTTTTCAACTTGCTCCGATGGACATGAAAATTGTACCCTTAGCTAATTTTCCCATCCTGATTCCATTTTCAGGATCGAAATCAAAATCCGAGATCATTTTTCTAGTCAATTTCCAAAATTTGGACCACTTAGCACTTTTCGTTAAAAGCTCAATTTTTCTTCAAATTACGCTCAATTTCTCATGAATCAACGCTGAGTCTCAATTTATTCTACAAATAAAATTTGCGCTCAATTTCTCATCAATCATCACTAAATTTTCAAATATTCCTCTGAATCATTTGTGCTTAAATCACTTATCATCGTCAAAAATTGCCTATAATCTTTCGATTTCACTCCTGAGCGGGCATATTGATGACCTTATGACCTCACATCTTCAAAGTTGAGAAAATTTTCAAAGCTTCATCAAAAGTCGAGCAAAAATATTTTTCAACTAAAGAAAATCAAATTATTATTGCTAAGGGGCATATCAGCTTCATCGCTTCATATCAAGTTGAGATCTCTCGATCATCTGAATCAAATCAATCGCTAGGGGCATATCAATTTCATCGCTTCAAATCAAGCTGATATTTTCTTTCATTTGAATCAATCTCTTAATGTTAATTAGTTTCATCGCTTTTCATAAAGCTTATTATTCATTTAAACTCAATCAAAAGTTTAAAGAGTATCTTTGATCACATGCTCAATCTAAGCAGGTGTTTAGCTTCATCGCATCAAATCAAGCTGGACAGTTTATCTTCGCTCATCGTGTGTTGATCCATCAAGTTCAAGACCGATTTTGTCTTCGCTCATTGTGTCTAGTTCAATCAAGTATGCAAAGGACATGTTAAAGAAGTTTCAAATGGAAGAATGTAAACTGGTGAGTACCCCCATGGTGACCGGAAGAAAATTGAGCAAGAATGATGAGTCACCGGTAGTGGATCAAACTTTGTATAGATCCATGATAGGCAAGTTATTGTATCTTACTGCCTCTAGACCATATATAGTGCAAGAAATGTGTATGGTGGCTAGATTTCAAGTAGCACCTAAGGAGTCACATATGAATGTAGTAAACATAATTTTTAGGTACCTGGAAGGGACACTCAATTATGGATTATGGTACCCTAAACAAGGGGAATTTATCTTGGAAGCATATATTGATGTTGATTGGGCAGGTTGCATTTATGACCAGAAGAGCACAAGTGGTGGTGCATTCTTCCTAGGTGACCAGTTGGTCTCATGGCATAACACGAAGTAGGATTCAGTCTCCCTATCAACTTTCGAAGAAGAATATATTGCTGCTACCACATTCTTCTCTCAGGTTCTTTGAGTGAAGCAAACCCTCAAGGACATACAGGTGGACATCTCTTATCCTATTCCTATCCATTGTGACAATTCAAGTGCCATCAACATATCAAAGAACCCGATGATGCATTCAAGAACAAAGCATTTAGCCATCAAGTATCATTTTCTCAAAGAGAAGGTTGAAGGATAGGAAGTAAAGATGGAATATGTCCCTACATGAGAACAAGTGGTAGACATCTTCAGCAAACCATTACCGATAAGCACTTTTGAGTACTTAAGACACAAGTTGGGAGTTGTGTCACCTGCCTCATGCACTTAAGTTTGTAAGGAGATATATGGTTTAGGGGGAGTTCATAGAAATATCTATATTTCTTGAGCCACATGCTGATCATAGGGAGAGTTCTAGGATGTATGTCTCAATATCGGCTGTAATCTCAAAGAGATGATTTGACTAAGGGGGAGTACCCATAGTCTACCAGGTTAAGTATGAATCAAAGGGGGAGAATAAACCAGATAATGAATTACCCTAACCCTTTGTCATTGTGTCAAAAGGGGAGAAAAGGTCTACTGGTGTTGAGACTTGCAGGTGTGTTGAAATCAATGCCAAAGGGGGAGATTGCTGGTATTAGGTTGTCATTGATGTCAACTAGTATGGCATGATCACTAGTGAGTAAGTAGTGATGACTGGTATGGGTGAAGTAAATAGTGATGTCAACTGATAGGAAGGATGAAGTGTGTAAGAAGATAGAAAAGTATGCTTCCAATACACATTGAAGTGCAACATCTACCGGTAAAGAAAGACCATCGACAAGGCAAGGTAGGGAAAAAAAGAAAAGAAGAACAAAGGGATGTGAACCTGTATACAAAGAGAAGTATAAAGCTACCGGTAAATAGATTCAGTGGGTGGACTAGCATGTTTGATGGAAGGCCAAATTTATCCACTGGCAGAGAAGAGGTCAACAGGTATGAAGGTCCACCGATGAAGTTAGGTTATACCGGTAAGGTGAGTTGAATCAAAAATGAGTCTTGGTCGGTGAAGGATGTCAAACCAACTTAGCAGTCTGAGCATAGGTGGATGTCGATAAGGATGACAAGTGGAAACCAGGTGGCAAGCACATAGAGGTCGGTGAAGTGCTCATCGACGTAAAATTTAACAAGCAGGTCGACATTAATTAAGAACCCACATATCATGGGATGATGGCATAATGTTGTGGCTCAAGGGAGACAAGGTGGCAAGGTGATTGAATTGACCTTGTAGGATGATCTGATCATTGTACTTGTTGGCTGAAGGAAACAACCGAGCTATTAATGGCGATTGATAGAGCAACATCATAAAGAATTTTGTAAACATCCAAAAATAGAAAATGCACATTGAAAGGTGAAGAGATGGTAGTGTTGTTTGATGTGATGCAGATCACAATTCCAGAAAAGTAGATCAAATCAGATCTGATACAGATGGAGTTAGGTAGAGGAAAACTCTAACATGCCATCATTTGAATGTTGCTATTGGCGGGAACCCTCATAGATAAATATGTGAACTTGAGACTGAAATTGATTGATGATGGATGCAAGTTGAGAGGAAGAAGAGAACTTGAGCAAGAAGAGAGATAATTTGCCTAAGAGTTCTTTCACAAAGAGTTAGAGTGTGAAGTTAGCAGGTTGAACCGATGAGAGGTTCTAACTAGCAGAGATAGAGTAACCGGTTAACTGTTATAGTCTTAACAGTCAAGTGTACTAGTAGAGATTGTAACCAGTTGAGAAGGAATCTAAGAGTGATATTGTGTAAGGTGAGATTATGAGAAAGAGAAGAGAGACAAAGAGTAACCGGCAAGAGATCAAAGAGAACAATCTGATAACCAACAAAAGAAGGCCTGCTAAAACAGAGGAAGGTAATAATCGATAGACATCAGTTGATCAGGTGTTGCAGAACTCATTTGCAAATAGGGGCTATCATTTGCATTAAAATTGTATATTATTGTATTTCACCAAGTTGTTGCTTGGTGTAGGGGTTGGTGTTACTTGGGTTGGTGCCTTAAATTCAATAGGGGTTGGTGCTCCTTGGGTTGGTGCCCTAAATCATTTGTAATTTGTTGTTTCATTTTGAGGCTGGATTGGAGCAGTAGACTCCAACAACATTTCTCACCGAGGTTTTTTCCCATATTGGGTTTTCTTCGTACTTTTGGTGTTGTGGGTTATGCATTTGTGTGTTTGACTCTTTTGATATCTTATCATATCTTATCGGTTTCATTGCTTAGTGTTTAGGTTGTTAACCATTACTCAAAGCTTGGTTTAAAGAAAAAAGTTTTTAGGAACCACTAATTCACCCCCCTCTCAGTGGTACATTGTGTTCAACAAAACTGCTATATCATTTAACTATGTTCATGTTTGATATTATTAGTATAAATTATCTATATATACATAATTATTCACAAACATTCTATATTCATGGCTTTGTTAATAGATTGTAAATTTTTTCTTATTTCCTAATTGCATTCTTTATGCTCAATATATTTAAAAAAAATTATTGTCCATTAACTATCCATGTGACAATTGTCTCTTTAAAATATTTTTCTTAATTAACAATTAATGATAATTGAAAAATGACAAAACTACATGGAATAAATATTAAAACAACCAATGTATTTTCAAGAACAATACATACAAACAACTACAACACCGACAGGAACTTGACGCAAATGCGTCTCTTGTTTTTGAAGGGATGGATGGAATGGTATCACATTTAATTAAACATATTAAAATAATAAGTAGTTAAATTACTAAGAAGTAATAATTAATAAGGGACATAATGTCTCAATTTCTCGCCTATAGTTAGAAAGGAAAGTACAAATATGTAGATGGAGATGGAGATAGAAAGAGATGTAAGAGGTAAATATATATAAAGAGGGAGAGACATAGAGAGAATGAGAGTGGAGAGAAAAATATAAAGATAGAGATAGGAAGTGATATATAGAAAGAGTGAGAGAGAGGGAGAGATATAGTGATAGATAAAGATAAGGCGAATTAAGATATATTTAAAGAGAGATTAAAGAAGAAATATAGAGAGATAGAGGAGAGGAAATCATAATTTTGATCATGATGTTGTTTTTGCAACAAAGGTTTCAATGGATAAGTAATATTTTCAAATCAACTATGCACCCAATTGTAGAGATCCAAACACAACTAAAAGAAAACCTATAAATAGGGAAGATAATAAAGATGGGGAAGTTAGAGGGATAAAAAGAGGGAGATATAGAGAGAGGTAAGGAGATAGAGATAGGAGATATATAGAGGTAAAGACATATATGTAGGAGATATATAGTGGTAAAGAGATAAAGATAGAGAGAGTACCCAATGGGTAGTGGTGTTAAGATCCAAGTATAGTTAGTAATTTTATAATATAAAACTATTTTAAAACTATATTCAATAATTTATATTATGTTAAATTAAAATATGGTTAACCCTGAACCCTCTAGAGTGGGCTTTGTCATTAGAAATGAGATGAGTGAGATGGTTAAATGTGGTGCCATGAGAATTAAGTCTGGAACCAATAATGAGGTTGAAGCAATTGTGACGCTTATAGCAATCAGGATAGCCCAAAATGTAGGTGTTAAAAATACAAATTTAGAAGGGGATTCATGTTGGTCCTCACAACTGGAATGGCAACTAGGTAATAAAACACAATTAAGAGATTGGATATCTTTGAATAGCTAGCTTTCATGTAGAAAAGGCTCATTTAATTATCGACCAGGGACGTAAACTTAAAACAGCCCAGCACTGTATGTGCACCAAGTTCATATCGCAACCATTCTATATTACTGCAAGAAAGGAAATTCTTTGAAGTAAACATGCAAAATATCGATGAACTAATACTTAATCTAAATTCATAACTTGAAACCACTCAAACAACTACTAAATGATAACGTTCTAGCAAGCGGATAGGAACTACTCTACCGTTGTGGCTGCAGGAACAAACACAAGAACTGTTTCCAGTGGCTACATGAACAAACAATTGCCGAAACAACTACTGTAGACACCTAAAATTGTCATGTCTAATTAAATAAATATATATTTTTATTTAATTATTTTTAGCCTAATTCTTCTATTAATTAAATAAATCTTTATCTATTTAATTAATTCATTTATCCTCTTCTAGCCTTATTTCTTATTTAAATAAATACTTTTATTTATTTGAATTATCCTTTCCTAAATTAAATAAATATTTTATTTATTTAATTGATCTCACTTCCTCTATTAATTAAATGAATCTTTATTTATTTAATTGATTCATTAGCCTTTTCTACCCATGACACATGTCATTCATCTCTTAACTCCTACACTACCTACCCTCTCATTATTTTCTTACTTCTTTTACCTACCCTTTAATCCTAGCCAACCATTTATCATTTACACCTCTCAATCTTATCCCTCCATTTCTTATAGTTTCTTTTATATAAGGAGACACTTCCTTCATTATCAACCCCCGGGGCTACTCTAGCATTTGAACTTTCATATGCGATCAAGCCTACTTGCAACCACATTTTCGTTCTTTGTTGAGCTCTTTAGCACACATAAAATTTGAGAGCAAATATAGCAAGCAAGATCAATGGAGATAGGAACAATGGAGATCCAAACCCTATTAGACATGTGATGGTATAATCTTTGTGATTTCATTTGATTTGCATTGTCTTAGGTAATCTTCATATGTTATGGTGGATCTTTGTTGTTGTTAGGCTAGGGTTTTGTGGTTTAATTCATTTAGTCTTTCAATATTGTTGTTAGGCTAGGCATATGAGATGATCTTCCACTTGGGGACCATAAGGCATGATACACTATAGAGCTCAACAACATGACATATTTTGGTGAGGGTTTTGGGCCTTCCAGTCGCAAAAATATCAAAATAAAAACAAATCATGGGTCTTATGGTGAAAACCACGTTGTGGCACTGTCTGACCCCAAAAAAGTAAAAAGAAAGGACGTATCTGAGGGCGAAAACCTCTCTGAGGCACCAAAAGATGGAAGGCTCAACATTCTCCCAACATAGTATGAAGAAAAATCATCTATGTTAGTAGAGGAGACCATTAAAACAAACATTGGTACAGAAGAAATTCCACATAACATATTCCTGGCACAATCTCTGATAGAAACAGAAAGACCAAAGTTCGTAAGTTTCTTCACAGAGCGACAAATCAATTTTGCATGTTCATATGTTGATATGCCTGGATTGGATCCAGATTTAGTAATACATCGTTTGATAGTTAAACTAGGGGCAAAACCAGTTAAATAGAAATTAAGAAAGATGCATCCACAAGTGGCATTATTAGTCAAGGCAGAGCTTGGAAAATTATTGGATGTCGGATTCATACACCCAATCGATTATCTTGAATGGATCTCCAACTTAGTACCTGTCAATAAACTAGATCGTAGCATCAAAATATGCACATATTTTAGAGACATCAATAAAGCTTGTCCTAAGGACAATTTTCCATTACCAAATATCGACCCGATCGTAGATCTCACAATAGGTCATGTGATGTTATCTTTGATGGATGGATTCTCTGGCTATAATCAAAAAAAAATCGCATCCGAGGATCAACACAAAACAACATTTACTTGTCCCTGGGGAACTTTCTGTTGGAATGTCATGCTCTTCGGGCTAAAGAATGTAGGCGCTACATATCAAAGAGCCATGACTACTATCTTTCATGATCTCATCCATGTTACTGTGGAATATTATGTTGATGACCTCTTGGGAAAATCAATAGACAGAGATACACATTTGGACATACTTTCAGTCATTTTTGATCAGTTGGAAAAATACAAAGTAAGATTAAACCCCAAGAAATGTGTCTTTGGAGTAACCTCCGGGAAGCTCCTGGGATTCATTGTCTCAAAAAGAGGAATTGAAGCCAATCCAACAAAAGTCAAGGCAATCCTAGAGATGCAACCACCAAGAAATATCAGTCAACTTCGATCTTTGCAAGGGAGACTCCAGTCCATATGAAGATTCATAGCACAACTTGCAGATAAATGTCATCCTTTTCAACACTTACTACACAAAAACATCAAATTAAAATGGGATGATAAGTGTCAACATGATTTCCAGATACTCAAAGGTTATCTTCTAAATCCACCAATCTTGATGCTACCAGTTCCAGAACAAACCCTGTTATTATACATATTCACTACTTCAACAACACTAGGGGCACTCTTAGCACAACAGGGTGCTGAGGGCAAAGAAAAGGTAGTCTACTACATCAATCGTACTTTGGTAGGCTATGAGCTAAACTACACACCATTTGAGCATGCATGTCTTGCTGTGGTCTTTGCTTCACAGAAATTATGACACTACATGCTAAATCATAAAACTAAGTTGGTCACAAGGATCGATCCATTGAAGTACCTTCTCAATAAAGCAACACTTACTGGTTGACTAGCCAAATGGGTGATGCTCCTGAGTAAACTTGACATTGAATATGTAGATAGAAAAGCAATAAAAGGACAAGCTATCGCAGATCAATTAGTAGATGCTCCTATGATAGATGATGCTCCTCTAACTTCAAAATTTCCAGATGAATCCATCTTGACAGTATCACACACAAAGCCTTGGCAACTATACTTTGACGGCTCATACACACAGCATGGTGCAGGAGCTGGCATCCTCTTCATCACACCTCAAGGGGATTCCATTCCAAAATCATACCGATTATCAGTTCCTTGCACTAATAACATAGCAGAATATGAGGCATTAACAACTGGATTATGAATTGCAGTTCAGTGGAAGATCTAGGAATTTCATGTTTTTGGGGACTCTCAACTTGTAATTTGTGAAGCAACTGATGACTACCAAACAAAGGATGAAAAATTAATGCCTTACAGAAAAATGGTGGATGACCTGAAATAACATTTCACAAAGTTAAACTTTGAGCAGATACCAAGAGAGCAAAATTGAGCCTCAGATGCCATGGCTACTATTGCTTCACTGATAGATCTACCATAGGATGAAACCCGCTATGAGTTCTTAGTGGATAACCTTTTGGTTCCCTCGTATGAGATCACTCCTACTAAGATGATATGTGTCATTGGTCCTGATTCCTAGTTATATGGTTCCATTTTCACATACCTTCATAATAATACCCTCCCTCCCGACTTATCCAGCAACCAACGTCGCACTTTCATTCGCCAATCTTCTCGATACATCATTTTAGCCGATATCCTATACCGTCGAGGTCTAGATGGAACTCTTCTTAGATGTTTAGAAAGGGACGAAGCTCAGATTGCATTATGTGAAGTTCATGAAGGGATATGTGGTCCACATTCTAGTGGTCCTACCTTAGCCAAGAAACTCATCAGGACTGGATATTATTGGCCCAATATGGAAAAAGACTCATATCAGTTTGTCAAGAAATGTAAGCAATGTCAAATTCATGGAGACCTCATTCATGTGCCAGCATAAGAACTTCAACCGATTGTGACTCCTTGGCCCTTTTGCTAGTGGGGACTCGATCTCATAGGCAAGATTCACCCTCCTTCTTCCAATGGCCATTAATTCATCATCACTGCCATAGAGGATTTCACAAAATGGATTGAAGCCGTGCCTCTTACACAAGTCACTGGAAAACAAATTGCTACATTCATTCTCAACTACATCATTTATCGATATGGTATTCCTATTTCCATCATTACCGATAATGGGTGTCCCTTTAAAAATCAAGATGTTCGTGAACTTTGTGATCGTTTCCATATTACACATCATTTCTCCACACCCTATTATCCCCAAGGTAATAGTCAAGATGAGGCATCTAATAAAACCGTTCTTAAAATCCTAAAAAGGATAGTTGATGACGTTGGCCACAATTGGCATATCCAACTTAATCCCGCACTTTGGGATTACCGCACAAGTGTCCACACACCTACAAGAGCCACACCTTATTCACTTGTCTACAGCACTGAAGCTATCTTTCCTATTGAGGTCGAGTTACCCTCTTTATGAGTCTCTTTGCAAAACATTATCAGTGATGAAGACTACAGGGTCTCTCGCTTACAGGAACTAGAACTATTAGATGAACGAAGACAAACTTCTTTTAATCATCTCAAGGCTTATCAACAACGAATGAGTCACAGTTACAATCATAAAGTCAAGCCTCACACATTTAAGGTAGGTGACTTAGTTCTCAGAAAAAATCCTAAAAATCAGCAAGTCAGAGAGAAGAAGGGAAAATTCAAACTGAATTGGCTTGGTCCTTACATCATTACAATAGCCTATGGATCCGATATATATTAGCTCTCAACAATAGAGGGAAAACCTTTGGAAGATCCTATCAATAGCATGCACCTTCACAGGTTTTACACATAGCTCTTCAGAATATCCTAATTCAAAAATACAAAAAAAATATAAAAAATCAAAAATACAAAAAAAAATCAAAAAAGAAGAAAAAACATTTCGTCCGACGGTGAAAACCACTTCGGTGGTGCCTTGGGCAAGTAACATGGTGAAAACTGGGTCACCAGCACCATGTGTAGAGACATTTCTCCTCCTTCCTTCATGATTCACTTTCATCCCATCACTTTGCACACACTCACAACCTTTCCATCCATAATAAATCAACTCCTATCTGTGGCTAAGGCAAATCCTACGTCTAGTGATGGGTGTGGAACTAAGAGCATCACACGTTTTGAGGAGTACAATTTCTTCCACTTTTCTTCAGTCTATCCACACACAATCCACAATAAAACAACATTTGTATCACCAATCCGCAATAAAGTTTCATCTTCTCCACAATAAAGTATCAGTTTCATGGATTTAGTTAGTTTCAGATGAGACACAAGTAGCAATAATGGGCTTCAACAAATCAAATCTTTCAACAGACTCTAGCAACATTATGGTTCAATGCTATCTATCCTTTTGTGAAAGTAAACATTGTGACCACAATCAAATAAGACTTATACAAGTGACAAGAGACACTAAACTTGAGGACTATAGGGAATATTGGTGTCAAGTCTTGGTTTTCTTTTGATTTTATCTTTTGGTGACATGTCTTTTAGCTTTTCCAGGATGTCTTTGACAAGAGATTCTATCTCCAGGATGTCTTTGACTAGACATGCAAGGATGGGGTATCGTCACCTATTTTTCTTTGCTGTCTGTGGATTGTCTCTTAGTAATGCTATGACTTGTCCAAGGATATGAGGACACTAAGAGTCCAGTGTGAACTGCGGCATTCCTTGTTTACGACTGTCTGATATCTATGCAAATAGGTACAATGACTTTCTGGGTCGAACATATGCCTCGATTGTCATAACCTATTTTGCCATAATAAAGCTCAATGATGATAACGCACAAGAAGCTCTTTCACTTCCATATCTTCTATCTTTCATCCCCCTTTCTTGATTGACCTCCATTGTCTTTGAGACTATGTAGCCTGCTATCACATGACTGAGTATAAGGACACACCAAAAATATCTACATTTCATGTAGTTTGCACCTACATTATCACATGTTAGCACTTCATACATACATACATATAGATATCACAATTGCATCACATCCTGCACACAACACATGTTAGCACATTCTACATTCTCATCATATTCATCTGCATTTCATACATTCACATTTGCATTTGCATAAACATATAAAACATAAAAGAACAAAAATATTGCATTGCATAATATACATATTTGCATCCATATCATAAGCATCACATAGAAACATACATCACATAGGTACACATGCATATAGCTTCTGCGAGGATGAATCATCTCATATATATATAATCATAAGTGTCATGATACAATGATGTCAAAATCATATGGCTATAATCACCCAAAGGTATCATCATAGAAAAATGGTACAAAACTGATACATAGGGAGCCCTCTAAGGCTATGATGAACTCCCTCCCTCGGATCCGGTTGGCCTCGATGAAGTATAAGCCCTTGAAGGACCCACCCCAGGATCATCTCTCCTATCCCCTCTATCTAATGGTGGTGGAGGACCCATAACCCCACTGCTAGACGCCTGTCTCTTGTCTCTCCCTCCAGTAGTCATCGCGGTCCGTGATGGTCTACGGAAGCTCCTAGCCCGCTGCTCTGGTGGTGCCGCTCCATAATATAAGTCTCTCTAGTAGCCTATATCCTCCCTGACCCACATAACATAGGCATATACAGCTCCTGTGTCCACTGCTGCCTACCTCCCTGTCCTCAGTGCTATCTCAACCTCTGTATAGCGCTGAATAGCCTGATCCCTCTCCTGCTCAGTATCCCTCAGTTGTCTCCTGAGCCTAGCTGTCTCCCTCTCCAAGTCCTCGATCTCATCTGCCTGTCCCTAGCAGATCTCCCTCAAAGCTAGTAACTCATCCTCCTCCTCTCCCCCCTGTCCCTGTCCCTATCCCTGTGGCTACTCCTGTGGCTGCTCCTGTCCCTATCCCAATCCTTGTCCCTATACCTATCTGGGAACCTGTGCTGTTGGCACCTGTAAAGGCAATCCACCTCTGCCCCTCACTATGTGAGCCTACCAAGCCTGTCTCTCCTCTCCACCCTCTCTCCTTGGAGCCACTCTCCTCTCTACTACTGTGCCTCACCTCCTCCATCAGCCTCTACCTCCACCATCTCCATCATCATCTCTGTCACCTCTATCATCTCCATTTATCGGCTCCCCAAGATCCATCAGCCGTGGAAATGGATGCTCTGCCCAATATGCAATGTACTCTGCATCCATCCCTGCATCCTCTATATCTAACCACATATCCCAAGGCAAGGGAATCATCTCTATTAGTTGTGTCACTTCCTGATCATAACACAATAATGGACCCAAGTGCATCTGATCTGTCACTATCCATGCATACATCCCTGACCCCCGTGGCATCCGTTGTATCCTTCAAAATTGCCTACCCACCTTATCTACCAGCTACCTCTCAATAACATATGGAGTCCACCCAATCAGGTACCCACTCTGGAATACATATGGAAGCTCCACTGCGTCATCCTCCCACTCCTCACAGCCCCGATATGGCCTCCATACCACACTATCTATCTCATCAATCATCTGACGCCAGTACTCCAGTCTCCAAATCTGTGGCTGCGACATGATCATATCATATAAGTGAACATAGCTACGTCCATGTCCTTTGCCTCTGAAGTGGATCAGACGTGTAACCAGTAGATGCTCATATGCCCATACCTGCAACAATGTCACTCCACATCCCAATCCTGCTGACCCATGATACACAAATTGATGCATCTCATAATACAAGTGTGCCAGTAGACACGATCCCCATGCAAACCTGCTGTGCTCTGTCACTAATGTCTCTAGTGTACTCCCCTATCCCACAACCAACCCTTGTGTCATCCTATCCGGACAGAGGAATCCACTAATCACTCTTGCCAACACTGCTGGTAGCGCTAATCCCGTCCATGTCATGGTATCCCAAGCCACATGTCTAGCCCTCATCTCCAACCCTGGATCTTGAAACACTCATCTTAGTGCATCCCTATCTCCATCTCGATCGTACGGAACCAACTCCCCATCGATCAGTATCCACAATATCTTGTATACATCCTCTAAGGTGACTGTCATCTCACCCATCAACAAATGAAAAGTACAAGTCTCTGAGTGCCATCTCTCAGCTAGCGTAGTCAGCAATCCCATGTTTGCCTGAAACTCAGGCACATACAGAATATGTCACAGACCCATAGCCTCAACTGTTGCTCTATCCTCGAGTGTCTGCTTCAGTTGCAAACTTTGACTCGACGAGAATCTCTCTCGTGACTCCAACATAGGTAGGTACTCCTGCAGTCAAGAAAATCAACTATGTTAATCCTAGTGGTACTCCCTATTCATCACAAAGTACTGCTTTCTAGTCTAGTGGCACTCCCTATTTATCACAAAGTGTTGCTTTCTATCCTAGTGGTACTCCCTATTCATCACAAAGTACTATGTTTTGGCATTCCCTGTTCATCACAAAGTGCTGCTCTTCTTAGTACTCCCTGTTCATCACAAAGTACTATGTTTTGGCATTCCTTGTTCATCACAAAGTGCTGCTTTTTTTAGTACTCTCTGTTTATCACAAAGTACTGCTTTTAATCCTAGTAGAATTCCTTGTTCATCACAAAGTGCTGCTTTGATCCTATCCTAGGGCCTCTGCTTGAGTGTATCCTCTTGAGTAGTTTCCTATTTGGCAACGTATGTTCTATCACAAAATTGTCAATGCTAGCCCTATTTGCTATTCTAGTCTTCCCTAGAGGACCTGCTTGAGTGTATCCTCTCAATAACTTATCCAATCGACAACGTATGGTCATCACATAACTACCAATTTGGCTTGGAAGACATGCATGCACTTACATGCTACACATACGTGCCTGTCTTGCACAGATGTGCCTGAATCACACAAACGCACCCCTATTTGGCACAGACACACCTATCCTACATAAATGCGCCTACACAACATAGACGCCCTTGCATTGAATGTAGATGTTTTTGCATTCATAGACGCGCCTGGCACAAACACAGATACATCTAGCCTACCCAGACGCGCCTGGCACCAACATAGATGCACCTTAGCATTTTCCCCCCCTGATTGACCTACCTAAAGTGCATTTATTACCTACCTAGCATGCATTTATGACAAGATTTAATGAGACAAAGTACAAGGAGGTTTTGCAGTACTTACCGGCTCTCCTGCATCTACTGGCCTCTGAAATCGGCAAATGCGATCGAATCTGTGAACCAATGCCATCGCTACTGACTGCTGACTGCTTTCTCTGCTCTCTCTGCATTCTGATCTCTTGGATGTGTGGATGACAATGTGGATGTTTTCCCTCGTAGTCTATCTTATAGACTACCCTAGCCCTGTCCTAGCCCAAGCCCTATTCAGTCTTCTTTATCCCGTGACTCTGTCACTCCATCTAGTCAGTCATTTTACCCTTTATTTCTTATCGAGAGATTGTCTACGATCTTTCCAGACATTTTCATCCAATCTCTCGAGGGGGCATATCATTCCCATCTTGGAGCAACTTTGTATCAGTTCATATTATCTTCTTTGAAACAACGCGACAAGCTGCATTGTCTCAAAGAGGGGCAAAATGTAGACACCTAAAATTGTCATGTCTAATTAAATAAATATTTTTATTTATTTAATTATTTTTAACCTAATTCGTCTATTAATTAAATAAATCTTTATCTATTTAATTAATTCATTTATCCTCCTCTAGCCTTATCTCTTATTTAAATAAATACTTTTATTTATTTAAATTATCCTTTCCTAAATTAAATAAATATTTTATTTATTTAATTGATCTCACTTCCTCTATTAATTAAATGAATCTTTATTTATTTAATTAATTCATTAGCCTTTTCTACCCATGACACATGTCATTCATCTCTTAACTCCTACACTACCTACCCTCTCATTATTTTCTTATTTCTTTTACCTACCCTATAATCCTAGCCGACCATTTATCATTTACCCCTCTCAATCTTATCCCTCCATTTCTTATAGTGTCTTCTATATAAGGATACATTTCCTTCATTATCAACCCCCGTGACTATTCTAGCATTTGAACTTTCATATGTGATCAAGCCTACTTGCAACCAAATTTCCGTTCTTTGTTGAGCTCTTTTGCACACATAAAATCTGAGAGCAAATATATCAAGCAAGATAGTGGAGATAAAAAGAATGGAGATCTAAACCCTACTGGACATGTGATGGTATAATCTTTGTGATTTCATTTGATTTGCATTGTCTTAGGTAATCTACATATGTTATGGTGGATCTTTGTTGTTGTTAGGCTAGGTTTTTGTGGTTAAATTCATTTAGTCTTTCAATATTGTTATTTCCACTTTCACCATATAAAACTACTATTGAGAAATGGAAACTAACTAGAAAACATGAAGGATTACTCACCAAGTGGGCTCCCTTGAGTGAGCATATCCAAAACTTTCAGATTATAATTGTTAAGCTTTTAAAATCACATTGATCTCTTTATTCCATTTTGACTATTAAAATACATAAATACCAAAAGACTAAGTATTACAAATATTATGGTCATTCTCTTCTATCTTCGAGAGGAGAGAGAGACCCCTTTATTTATATGGAAGCTTATAATAGATTCCTAACTGATCAACCACATTCCTATGGAATAGGTGAACATGATTCATTAAACAAAAGAAAAAGAAGTCATCGCAGGAAGATAGAACAACACTTGTCCTGTAGCTGAGAAAATATAGCATGACTTGCTTCATGGATCTAAGCTCCACTAAGAAAAGTAATAAATGTCCCATAAATAATTCTATTGAAGAACCGGTCAAGTGGTTTTGATCTCCCTTAATATTGCTTTTCTTTGACTGGGTTTGCATTGTGGCTACATACTTGGTGCTTCTTTAAACCGCCACTTAGGCTTTCCTTCTCCTTTGTCGA
Organism: Cryptomeria japonica; assembly: GCF_030272615.1. NCBI lineage: Eukaryota > Viridiplantae > Streptophyta > Pinopsida > Cupressales > Cupressaceae > Cryptomeria > Cryptomeria japonica. The sequence continues at coordinate 476,645,741 of NC_081414.1, read as the reverse complement.
CCCTGCATCATGATAATAACGTACACAACAAACTTGTGTATATACTAATGCTAACATGATATAATTTAAACCAAACTTAAGATTGATTTTAAATATTTGCATAGATAAATTATTTAAAAACCATTATATGACAACCTTAAGTATAAGTCAAATCAGTTTCAGAAACACTTAAAAGGTATCAACTAGAAGAGTATCCTAATCCAAATATCATCTAATCACAATACCTAGGCAGGAGTATTATAACAAAAATCTATCAAAATAGAGCCATTATTTTGGCTCATCATCTCCCCTAACCTAACTTCTTAGACATTGATTCTGAAATTGCCAGGGGTAACCTGCCCAAAACCTCCTGCAAACAAACTCTAGTAGAATCCTTTCATTTTCTCCAATCTCATTCACCTAGTACATTCTGTTGCTTCACTGTATGATGGATCATTATCCCTGCATCACATCAGTGGGCATAGGAGGATTGGAGGCTGAAAACTAAGAGGCAACCAATGTCTTCCCTTTGTTCTTCCCAAGTGCATATATTTGGGTGCCCTCTTTAGTGCTGCATGGTAGTTTTGAACAGAGTGTGGCTCAGATTGCCTCAACTCATCTGGTAAGCTATTCCAACATTGGACCAAATGTCCTATTGCTACTTGTCCTTCCCTTCTAGCCATTTGTTCATATTCTTTATACACCTCCTCTCTTAAGAGTAGAAAGTCTTTTGCATAATCTGGCTGATATACAATCTTTTGCCAGTCAAAATAAAGTCTTCTAGGCTCTCTTGATTCAACCTTTAATGGCAATGAAATGTCAAGTTCTTCCTTTCTATGTACCTGAAACTACTCTCCTCTTGCTATTTCATTATGCATCCATGACATGAGAGCTCTCAATTGGATATCTCCAATGTAGATGAGAGGGTTCTAATCGACATCATCTGGAACAACATAGTTATGTAAATAAAATTCATAGAGTAGATTCTTAATGGCTATAGGAGATTTCGGATAAACATTGTAGAATTCCTCAGGTGTCTGCAATGAGGGACTTAAATCCTTGGCAATTATCATCATCTGGAAACTGACATGTTGTTCTTTTAAATATAAAGAGTAAACACGAGGAGGTGCTTGACATTGCATTAGCTGTTGTACCATAGTAATTACCATTTCCACCTTAGTTTTAAGCTAAGCAATTTCCTTGTCTTTTTGTTCAATAATTTTCTTTGGTCAATTATCATCTGCATTTCTACCTTTTCCAATTCCCACTCCTGGTAAAGGGCAAGTGCCACTGCATGAGTGGTAAGGGAAGTAGGTGGTATATGAATAGGTGCTATACGTTTTATCTTTTCAACTTTTCTCCCTGCTTCAATAACTTGTTCTACAATGGATGCTAAGCTATCTAGCCTTTCAAAACTTACTTCTCCCTGCGACTGCTCAATGTTCTGTAGTTCTTCCTTTTCATGCAGCTACAGTTCTTCCTCTTCATGCAGATGCAGGTCTTGTTCCCTTTGTAGTTCCCTTGTTGGAGAAGGAGGAACATTATTGTGAGGTGGACTGTGTGGCTTTTGTTTTGGAGAATCCATGAGAACGGTAACATTTGGCTCCGCTGATTTGTCTTGATTTTTAAGCTTTTGCTAGAGCCTACCACTACTTCTCCAAGATTTCCCTTTAGCGGCTGCAGGACTACTTCCTATAGCTAACTCCTCAACCACTTCAATGGTTATAGGAGAAACTATTTTTATAAATTTCCTTTTCTTAGCCACAAGAGAGGGTAAATTCTCACTTTTACTTTTCTCTTCCTTCTTTTCTATGTCAACCTGTTTTTCTTTGCCTTTTTTGACAAATAGGTGGACCACCCATTGCAGCGATAACACTTTCTGCTCTCTAATGGCATAAATTTGTCCAATTTTTGCAACTGAAATATACTCAATGTGCTCTTACTTGGTCGGAATCCAGCTGCAATTCTAAAATAACTCTAGGAAGACAAAAGGATAGAGTACAAAATATCACCTCAAATTAAAAAAAAATTAAAAATTAAAATGCAAGCTGTGGTGACATAAGAATTATCTTCTAGAGTAATTATTAGTGTACTTGCCCCCCCAACATAAGGTTTAACAGGTGTCCACACATGCATAGGAGGACTAAAAAATGACAATATGCAAAATATCAGAATGATAGTTAATATGGTTTAATTATATACATGCAACAAAAATAAATACACACGAGCGTACCTAATATCACGCGATAATGACTACAGTTGAAGACATTGAACCATTATACATGGAAAACAAGGTGGAAACATATGAAGTGAGTGGAAAAAAATGACTGAATACGGAATGAAATATTTATTGCACAAAAATGTACTTCCTCTGGACATGGAAGTATTTATTATGAGCATGCAACAAAGATTTAGGATGGAGATGTAACGACAAAGCTGTCGCTAGTTTCTGTAGAAATCATGACATTTTCAGCCACGGAGAATTGCTGTAGAAATTCGTTCTTGCTAAGAGGCTTGTGGTACAGGCGCAGATGATGACAATTGATTAACAATTTAAATTTAATAGGATCAATTGTGGATAACTGGATGACACCATTAGAGAATGTTTCAACTATCTCATAAGGTCCTAACCATCGTGTCTATAATTTTCCCAAGTTATCTTTATACCTTGAATCATAGAGAAGGGCCCAATCACTTGGCTTGAATGATTTATCTTTGATATAGCGATCATGCCACTTCATGCACCGATTTTGAACTGATTCGGTGTGCTGCAGGGTTGACTTTCTTATATCATCAAAGGCATTAAGTTGTAGGAGCCTTTCCTATTGTGTTGCAGAGTCATATCCAAGGCAATGGTCATTCTCAAGGTTTTATGCTCAAATTCCACAGGCATCATTGCTTTTGTCCCATATACCATTTTAAAGGGTGTAAACCCTGTTGTGGTTTTCTAAGTGGTTCTATAAGCCCATACTGCTTCAAATAACCTGCTAGACCAATCCTTGTGGTTAAGAGATATTGTTTTGGTCAATATTGATTCAAGGTCCCTGTTACTGATCTCTTCTTGTCAATTAGCCTAAGGATGATAGGGAGTGGATTTTCTATGCCTTACATTGTATTCATTAACCAGGGCGGTAATCAAAGTGGAAGTGAATTATGCTCCTTGATCTGTTACAATTTCTCTAGGAACTCCATATCAAGTGAAGACCTCTTCATATACAAATTATGCTACCTTATTATCCCTAGCATGCTTGAATGCTTTGACCTCTACCCACTTTGTGACATAGTCATTACAAACAAGAATGTATGACTAACCATTTGATGATGGATCAATTGGCCCAACAAAGTTGAAGCCCCATTTGTCAAATGGTGTAACAACCACCTAGGGCTGTAAAGGCATTTCATCAGATGGAGTTGGTCATTCCATTCTTTGACATCTGTCACATTTCCTAGTATATTTGACTACATCCTTATGCAAGGTTGGCCAATAATATCCTGTAGTCAATATCTTGAGAGCTATTCTTTTGGCAGAAAAGATACCTCCACAAGGCTCATCATGATAGGCGTGAAGTATATCATATGTCTCATCTTCTCTAACACAACACCTCATCACTTGATCTGGTCCTGTATAAAATAAGCAATCTGCTATCCATGAGAAGTTGAAACTCTTTTCTACCAGCAATCTTTTTTCTTTTAGTGAGAAATGAGGATGTATCTTGTTAGTTGCTAAGTAGTTAGCTATGTCAGCATACCATGGACTATTCAAATTAATTAAAAATAAATGATCACCTAGAAAAGAATCATCAATGGTTTCAGGGTTTTCTAGTGTTTGAATTCTAGACAAAAAATCAGCCACTACATTTGCTTTACCTAGTTTATCTATGATAGTAATGTCAAATTCTTCCATTAAAAACAACCATCTTGCCAACCTACCTATAATGGAAGTTTTGTTCATGAGGTACCTGATGGATGCATGATCAGTATGCACAAAGATTTGATAACGAGTTATATAGTGCCTAAAATTATTGAGGGCATAGATGACAACTAACATTTACTTTTCAGTGACAGTATAATTCAACTCTGGTCCTTGCAAATTTTTACTGATATAATAAATTGAATTTTCCAAAACTCCTTGCTTCTACCCCAAAACTACTCCTATTGACAAATAAGATGCATCTATATGAATGTGAAAAGGAAGAGACCAATCAGGTCTTTTAAGCATAGGGGCCTAAGTTAAGGCTCCTTTTGGTTGAGAAAATTCCTATTCACATGTTTTTGTCCATTCAAACTAAACATCTTTTATTAATAGAGAATACAGACGTCCTACTATTTTACTAAAGTCCTTGATGAATTTCTTGTAGTACCCTGCATGGCCTAAAAAACTTCTTACATCCTTTTGTTTTGTAGGGGTAGGAAGAGAAAGTATTACCTCAATTTTAGTTGGATCTACTTGAATACCTGATTGAGAAATACGATGCCCCAACACTATACCTTCTTGCATCATCATAAAACATTTTTCACTGTTTAGGGATAAATTTTGATCCTCACACCGCTGCGACACTTTGGCCAGATTTTGTAACACTTTCTTAAAGGTGGCCCCATAAGCAGTGAAATCATCCATGTAAATTTCCATACAATCATGGGATATATCTGAAAATATACTGAGGACAACCCTTTGAAAGGTTTCAGGAGTATTACATTAACCACAAGGGAGAACTTAATAGGCATATGTGCCCTAGGGGTAGGTAAAGGTGGTCTTTTCCTGATCGTTCGAAGCTATTCTGTTATGATTATAACCACTAAACCCATCCAAGAATGAAAATTATTTCTTACTTGCTAGAGAATCTAACACTTGATCTATGAATGGAAGTGAAAAGTGATCCTTTTTGGTAGCAGTGTTGAGCTCCCTATAGTCCACACAAACTCTCCATTTCCCTCCTTTCTTTGGAACTATAACTAGGGGGAAACCCATTGACTGTCAAAAATAGGGTAAATGAATCCTGCATTAAGTAGCTTTTGTAGTTCCTCTTTAACTATTTCCCTTAGGGCTGGATTAATCCTTCGTTGAGGCTGTCTAATTGGTTTACAATCTTCTCTGATATAAATCCTATGGGTACACAATGTAGGATTTAATCCCTTCATGTCATGATAATCCCATGTGAAGGCTTGTTGTTGGAATTTGTGTAATTCTATTAATGACAATCCTTGATCTGCTGCTAATTGACTATTGACATTCAGGTTTCTTCCTGCGGCAACCTCTATTTGAGTGACTGACTCAACATTAGATATTTTAGATAGACAAGAGGTTTGAATCTCTTGTGGTACTAATGTATGAAATATGTTTGTGGCTGTAGTAGAATCTAAAGAGCTTGCAGATGGAAGAAGAGTATGCAAAGGACTTGCTGGTATACCTTTGGACTGTTGAACTACTCCATAATGATTTCTCATGATTTTTAGAGAGTACCGTATCATCCTCTTGAAGTGCTATGAATGGTTCCCTTGTTAACATCATTAGTTATTGAACATAATTAATTTCATCTTCTTCTTCTCCTATATCTAGCCATACTACTTGCTCTTGATCAAGTTGTGGTTGTGCTAGAGAATAGAGTGCAAGAGTTTTATTAGTAATACCATATGAAATGGTCATGTCCCCTGATCTACAACCTATGTATGCATCAACTGTAGCAAGCCAAGGTCTTCCCAAAATGATTGGATATCCCCCCAATGTTGTCTTAGGAGAGAGTATTATAAAATGAGCCTGGTATTCCCAAGAATCTAATGTGACAACAATATCTTCAACCGTTCCTTCAGGTCAGACAATAGTGCTATCAACAAGCTGCATGACCATTGGGGTTGATCTAAGACTAGTAATGTTGTGTTGCTACATGACATCCTTAGTCATTACATTTATAGCTTCTCCCAAGTCTATCAAGACATTTTTAATATGAGTTTCATTAATAACTACCTTCACAATAGGGCTACCTGGGTCTGAATATTTAGGGACAATAATTTTTTCTAACATAACATTAACCAATTGTCCTACTACATGCACTGTTTTTGGGTCCTTTTTGTTTCTACCATGTTTCTTCAAACATGCTTCCTTAATAGCTTTTCCATATATGGGAATGTCCTTAATAGCTTGAATAAGTGGAATCTTTACACATATATGTTTTAACTGATCAATAAGATCAAAAGCTATATCATCTTGTTGCCTAGACACTTCTACCTGCAATCTATGAGGAAAAGGGGGACTTATTACATGTGTGTCTGAAGTCTCAGACTGATGAACTTGCTCAGGGTTTCCAGGTTGATCAGGTGTAGTGTCCTGAGAAATCTCCTCAAATGGTAATTCTGTTATGACTGGAGGAGATGGAGTAGGCAGTGTTGTTCCTGACCATAAGTAAATATCACTTATATTGAGAGAATATGCAGGATAGTTATTAGGATTAGTTGAAAAACCTTGTTGTTGCTGCTGGGGTTTGTTATTTGGATTTGGCACAGGCTGTGTTGGCAGTTGGGTTGGCTTGGGTGGAGTGGTATTAGGAGTTTGTTGCATTAAAGCCGACTGTTGGGACTATTGTTGTGGTATTGCGGTGACTATTGCTAGTTAACTTGAGGAGGTGACCAATTCGCTTGTGGTTGCTGCCATTGAGAGGAAGGACTCTGATAATTAGGGTAAGGGTTTTGAGAGTTATTCGAAGGCTGAGTATAATTTCCACAATTTTGGGAGTATGGAGGTTTCCACTGATTGTTTTGTGCGTTAAAGTTCATATAACGATTAGAAAATGACAATGGATCTTGTGGCATACCTTGTCTTGGACGCCAAGGCCTTCATTGTGCAACATAAAAGAGTTGTTCATCATCTCCATAGACAGGCTTGAAATATGGGGAAGTTTGTTGGCTAGCAGTTTACATTTACAGTCCTTCTTCTTTTGTCCATAGGGAGGACAAAATTCAACAAGCATAGCCTCTGCCTCCTCATGCTTCTTTCTTACCTGAATTGTATCTAACTGATTAGCCATATTATTGATAATATCCCCCTTAAAGTCCTATAAAAAATGAAGTATTTCCATTCTTGAAACTATTGTAGATGTCTTTGCAATTGAAGAAGCAAGCCTATAGTGTCTTCCCTTCTTGGCTGTAGCTCTGGAGTACTTTCAACATATTTGTTTGATGTCATCCCATTGAACTTGAGTAATATCTCCTCCTGCCATGAGGTTTAAGGAGTCAACACAATCTTCATTGATTCCCCTTAGAAAGATAAACCTCTCCAAATAATCTTCCAAGATTTCATCTTCTTTTTGTGTCATCCAGAAGATATCATCACCATGTCGTTTCATTCCCCTGCAATAGTATCTAATAAGTTTGTCTTTATCTCCTCCTAGGTAGTGATTACATCTCTTCATAGACTCATAAACCATCTCAGAGCATCTTCTTTCAGAGTAGCAGGGAATAACTTGCATTTATAGGCATCAGTGGTATAATCATAACTTCTACAAAGGATGTCAAATTCAAACAAAATGGTATCCAGATCTTCTGTTACCAAACCATGAAATTTTGGAAGAGAAGAAGCTAGTATATTCTTCAAATTTGCATTATCATGTTGGTCAGGAATGTGAAACTCAAAAGTTGGGTTTATAAGTGGAGGTGAAGGATTTGTAGCCATAGGTCCTTGATAAAGGACTAAAGTTAAAACATTTTTCTCAGGGGGTTTGTTTAGGAAGTCTAGGTCTCCTTTTGACAAATTAAAAACACCTCTATTTCGCACATAAGTTTCTGTAGAAGGGTTTACTTCAGGTGCTTGATCTAATCTTATATCTTGAGTGAAATGCAAGGGAAGGAATCTTCCTAATGCATCTCTTCTCCTCCTATGCATGAAGATTGATGAATAAATTCAAAGAGCTAACTAACAACTTAAAACTAATGGTTACAAAAGGTTCTTAGTTTGGCACCATCCCCGACAACGGTGCCAAAAATGTTGGTCCTCACAACTGGAATGACAAATATGTAATAAATTTTTTTTTAGAGATTAGATATCTTTGAATAGCTAGCTTTCCTATAGTAAAGGCTCATTTACTTATCAACCAGGGACGTAAACTTAAAATGGGTCAACATTGTATGTGTACCAAGTGCATATCACAACCATTCTATATTACTGCAGGAAAGGAAATTCTTTGAAGTAAACATGCAAAATCTCAATGAACTAATTCTTAATCTAAATTCACAACTCAAAATCACTCAAACAACTACTACTAAATGATAACATTCTGGCAAGCGGATAGGAACTACTCTGCCATTGTGGCTGCAGGAACATACACATGAACTGTTTCCAGTGGCTACAAGAACAAATAATTGATGAAACAACTACTATTGAAGAATGGAAACTAACTGGAAAACACAAAGGATTACTCACCAAGTGGGCCCCCTTGAGTGAGCATATCCAAAACTTTCAGATTACAATTGTTAATCTTTTAAAATCACATTGATCTCTTTATTCCATTTGACTATGAAAATACATAAATACCAGAAGACTGAGTATTACAAATATTATGGTCATTCTCTTCTATCTCCGGGAAGAGAGAGAGATCCCTTTATTTATATGGAAGCTTATAACAGATTCCTAACTCATCAACCACATTCCTATAGAATAGGCGAACAAGATTCATTAAACAAAAGAAGAAGAAGTCAGTGCAGGAAAACAGAACAACATCTGTCCTGCAGCTGAGAAAATATAGCATGACTTGCTTCCTGGATCCAAGCTCCACTAAAAATAATTATAAATGTCCCATAAATCATTCTGCTGAAGAACTGGTCAAGTGGTTTCGATCTCCCTTATTACTTCTTTTTCTTTGACTAGGTCTGCACTGCAGCCATATACTTGGTGCTTCTTTATACCGCCACTTAGTCTTTCCTTCTCCTTTGCTGACCCTACATCATGATATTAACATGCACAAAAAAATGTGTATATACTAATGCTAATATGATATAATTTAAACCATACTTAAGATTAATTTTAGATATTTGCATAGATAAATTATTTAAAAACCATTATATGACAACCTTAATTATAAGTCAAAGTAGTTTCAGAAACACTTAAAAGGTACCAACTAGGAGATTATCCTGATCCAAATATCATCTAATGACAAGATCTAGGCAGGAGTGTTATAACAAAAATCTATCAAAATAGAGCCATTATTTAGCCTCATCATCTCCCCCTAACCTAACTTCTTATTGATCCTCCAACATTAGGAAAATTCTAAATTCAGACATTGATTCTAGAATTGCCAGGAGTAACCTGCCCAGAACCTCCTGCAGACAAACTCCAGTAGAATCCTTTCATTTTCTCCAATCTCGTCCACTTGGTACATTTTGCTGCTTCACTGTATGGTGGATTATTACCCCGACATCCCATCAGTGGCCATAGGAGGATTGGAGGTTGAAAACTGAGAGGCAACCAATGTCTTCCCTTTGTTCTTCCCAAGTGCATATATTTGGGTGCCCTCTTTAGTGCTGCATGGTAGTTTTGAACGGAGTGTGGCTCAGATTGCTTCAACTCATCTAGCAAGCTATTCCAACATTGGACCAAATATCCTATTGCTACTTGTACTTCCCTTCAAGCCATTTGTTCATATTCTTTATACACCTCCTCTCTTAAGGTTAGAATATCTTTTGCAAAATCTGGCTGATATGCAATCTTTTGCTAGTAAAAATAAAGTCTTCTAGCTCTCTTGATTCAACCCTTAATGGCAATGAAAGGTCAAGTTCTTCCTTTCTATGTACCTGAAATTGCTCTCCTCTTGCTATTTCATTCTGCATCCATGACATGAGAGCTCTCAATTGGATATCTCTAATGTAGAGGAGAGGGTTCCAATCGACATCATCTGGAAAAACATAGTTATGTAAATAAATTTGACAGAGTAGATTCTTAATGGTTGTAGGCGATGTCTGATAAACATTGTAGAATTCCTCAGTGTTTGTAATGAAGGACTTAGATCCCTGACAATTCTCATCATCTGGAAACTGATATGCTGTTCTTTTAAATACAGAGAGTAAACACGAGGAGGTGCTTGACATTGCATTAGCTGTGGTACCATAGTGGCTACCATTTCCACCCTAGTTTTAAGCTGAATAATTTCCTTGTCTTTTTATTCAATAATTTTCTTCTACCGATCGATTATCATCTACATTTTTACCTTTTCCAATTCCCACTCATGGTAAAGGGCAAGTGCCACTGCATGATTGGTAAGGGAAATAGGTGGTCTATGAATAGGTGCCCTAGGTTTCATCTTTTCAACTTTTCTCCCTACTTTAATAACCTGTTCTATAATGGATGTTAAGCTATCCAGCCTTTCAAAACCTACTTCTCCCCATGGCTGCTCAATGTTCTGTAGTTCTTCCTTTTCATGTGGCTATAGTTTTTTCTCTTCATGTAGTTGCAGTTCTTTTTCCCTTTGGATTTCCCTTGGTGGAGAAGGAGGAACATCATTGTGAGGTGGACTATGTGGCTCTTGTTCTAGAGAATCAACCAGAATGGTAACATTTGGCTCCACTGATTGATCTTAATTTTTAATCTTTTTTCGGAGCCTATGACTGCTTCTCCGAGATCTCCCTTTAGTGGCTGTAGGACTACTTCCTACAACTATCTCCTCAACTACTTCAGTGGTTATAGGATAAACTATTTTTATAGCTTTCCTTTTCTTGGCCACAGGAGAGGGTATATTCTCACTTTTATTTTTCTCTTCCTTCTTTTCTATGTCAACCTGTTTTGCTTTGCCTTTTTCCTTTCGTATGACAGTCCTAGTTTCTATTACGCTTTAAGAAGGAATCCCTGTTGTATCTTTTTCTTTTAAGAGTTCCTTTGCTGCAGGAACATTTTGTTTTGATGATATTCTGGAGGATGAGGGTTCAATAGGGGAACTCGGTTTTTCAAGATTTTTTAAATTTTCCTGTTCTTGAGATGGGAGTGGTTCCTTTGAACCCACATTTTCTACCCTAAACCTACTAATTTCAACAAATTCATACCAAGACATTGGAGAGACATCTCTTAAAGATCTTTCAACCAATAGCTTAATTAGGCAATGATGAGAAATAGAGTGAGGCCTACCTTTCTGGGTTTTTGTTGCACTTATAGAAAGCAAGTTGTACAATATGTTTGGAACATTCATCCTTCTCCCATGGTGTAGATGACTCAGAAGCTTGAAATGATGGGAATGCAGACATGAGAACCTTCCTTCACAAGTTAAATACTTCAAAACATATAATGCCTCTACTCTCCATTCAGGAGGAAGAGATTCTCACCTAGCTCCCTGTCTATCTATTACTAAGGGTGGGTCTCCCTACCATGTAAACTCTACTCTTGCACTACGTGCATCTTTAGATTCTGGGTACTTTTCTCCATTTTTTAACAACCCATTTACTTCTACAATCTATTCCTCTGTCATCACAACTCTCAAACCTTTTACCTGGGCTTCTCCATCTAAAAATGTGCAGGTAAATTCCCTTGCAATTTTCTCATTAAACTCAGTCAGCTTCAGAAAATAATCCAGCCACCCACTATTGCGGAATATTGGCTCACAATCTTGGTCCTGAAGAAGGACTTCATGAACTGTCAGCTCATGACAAACAAGTGGACCTCCCATTGCAATGATGAAACTTTCTACTCTCTAATGGCATAAATTTTTCCAAATTATGAAACTGAAATATACTCAATGTACTCTTACTTGGTCAAAACCCAGCTCCAATCTAAAATAACTTTAGGCAGATAGAAGGATATAATATAAAATATCACCACAAACTAAAAATTTAAAAAATTAAAACACAATCTAGGATGACATAAGAATTATTTGTAGGAGTAATTATTAGCGTACTTTCCCCCCAACCTAAGGTATAATAGGTGTCCACACATGCAGAGGAGGACTGAAAAAGGACACTATGCAATATATCATAATGATAGTTAATATGGTTTAATTATATACATGCAACACAAATAAATACACATGAGGGTACTTGACATCATGCGATAATGACTTCAGTTGAAGACATTGAGCCATCATGCATGGAAAACAAGGCAGAAACAGATGAAGTGAGTGGAAAGAAATGAGTGAATACAAAATGGAATATTTATTGCACAAAAATGTACTTCCTCTAGATAAGGAAGTATTTATTATGAGCATGCAACAAAGATTTAGGATGGAGAGGTAACGACAAAGCCATCGCCAGTTGCTGCAGGAATCTTGGCATTTTCGGTCATGGAGAACTACTGTAGAAATTCATCCTTGCTAAGAGGCTTGTGGTACAAGCGCAGATGATGACCATTGACTCTAAATTTAAATTTGATGGGATCAATTGTGGATAATCAGACGACACCATTAGAGAATGTTTCAACTATCTCATAAGGTTCTAACCATCGTGTCTGTAATTTTCCCAAGTTATCTTTATACCTTGAATCATAGAGAAGAGCCCAATCACCTGGCTTGAATGATTTATCTTTGATATAGCGATCATGCCACTTCATGGGCTGATTTTGAATTGATTCAGTGTGTTGCAGGGCTAACTTTCTTATCTCATCTAAGACATTAAGATGCATGAGCCTTTCCTCTTGTGCTACAGAAAGAGTCATATCCAAGCCAATGGCCGTTCTCAAGGTTTTATGCTCAAATTCCACAGGCATCATTTCTTTTGTCCCATATACCATTTCAAAGGGTGTAAACCCCGTTTTGGTTTTCCAAGTGGTTCTATAAGCCCATACTGCTTCAAATAACCTGCTAGACCAATCCTTGTGGTTAAGAGCTACTATTTTGGTCAATATTGATTCAAGGTCCCTGGTAGTGATCTTTGCTTGTCCATTAGCTTGAGGATGATAGGTAGTGGATTTTCTATGCCTTACATTGTATTCATTAACCAGGGCGGTAATCAAAGTGGAAGTGAATTGTGCCCCTTGATCTGTTAAAATTTCTCTAGGAACTCCATACCAAGTGAAGATCTCTTCATATAAAAATTATGCTACCTTATTATCCCTAGCATGCTTGAATGCTTTAACCTCTACCCACTTTGTGACATAGTCAGTACAAACAAGAATGTATGACCACCCATTTTATGATGGATCAATTGGCCCAACAAATTTTAAGCCCCATTTGTCAAATGGTGTAACAACCACCTGGGGGTGTAAATGCATTTCATCAGACCGAGTTGGTCTTCCCATTCTCTGACATCTATCACATTTCTTGGTATATTTGACTACATCCTTGTGCAAGGTTGGTCAATAATACCCTGTAGTCAATATCTTGAGAGTTTTTCTTTTGGCAGCAAAGTGAACTCCACAAGGCTCATCATGAAAGGCGTGAAGTATATCATATGTCTCATCTTCTCTAACACAACACCTCATAACTTGATCTGGTCCTATATAAAATAAGAAATCTACTATCGATGAGAAGTTGAAACTCTTTTCTAGCACCAATATTTTTTCTTTTGGTGAGAAATGAGGAGGTATCTTGTTAGCTGCTAAGTAATTGCTATGTCAGCATACCATGGACTATTCAAATTAATTGAAAACAAATGATCATCTGGAAAACAATCATCAATGGCTTCAGTATTGTTTGGTGTTTGAATTCTAGAAATAAAATTTGCCACTACATTTGCTTAACCTAGTTTATCTATGATAGTAATGTCAAATTCTTGCATTAACAACAACCATCTTGCCAACCTACCTGTAATGGAAGTTTTGTTCATGAGGTACCTGATGGCTGCATGATCAGTATGCACAAAGATTTTATAACCAGTTATATAGTTCCTAAACTTATTGAGGGCATAGATGATAGCTAACATTTCCTTTTAGTGATAGTATAATTTAGCTCTGGCCATTGCAAATTTTTACTGATAAAATAAATTGCATTTTCCAAAACTCCTTGCTTCTGCCCCAAAACTGCTCCTATTGCAAAATTGGATGCATCTGTATGAATGTGAAAAGGAAGAGACCAATCAGGTCTTTTAAGCATAGGGGTCTGAGTTAAGGCTCCTTTTAGTTTAGAAAATGCATCTTCACATGTAGTTGTCCATTCAAACTCAACATCTTTTGTTAATAGAGAATACAGAGGTCCTGCTATTACTAAAGTCCTTGATAAATCTCATGTAGTACCCTGCATGGCCTAAAAAACTTCTTACATCCTTTTGTTTTGCAGGGGTAGGAAGAGCATGTATTACCTCAATTTTGGTTGGATCTAATTGAATACTTGATTGAGAAATACGATGCCCCAACACTATACCTTCTTGCATCATCATAAAATATTTTTCACTGTTTAGGGATAAATTGTGATCCTCACACTGCTGCGACACTTAGGCTAGATTTTGTAATGCTTCCTTAAAGGCGGCCCCATAAGTAGTAAAATCATCCATGTAAATTTCTATATAATCATGGAATATATCTGAAAATATACTGATGATAGCCCTTTGAAAGGTTGCAGGAGCATTACATAAACCAAAAGGGAGAATTAATAGGCATATTTGCCCTAGGGGCAAGTAAAGGTGGTCATTTCTTGATCTTCCAGAGCTATTCTGATTTGATTATAACTACTAAACCCATCCAAGAATGAAAAGTATTGCTTACCTGCTAGATAATATAACACTTGATCTATGAATGGAAGTGGGAAGTGATCCTTTTTGGTAGCAGTGTTGAACTCCCTATAGTCCACAAAAACTCTCCATTTCCCTCCTTTCTTTGGAACTATAACCAGGGAGAAACCCATTGACTGTCTGAAATAGGGTAAATGAATCCTGCATTAAGTAGCTTTTGTAGTTCCTCTTTAACTATTTCCCTTAGGGTAGGATTAATCCTTCACTGAGGTTGTCTAATTGGTTTACAATCTTCTTTGATATAAATCCTATGGGTACACAATGTAGGATTTAATCCCTTCATGTCATGATAATCCCATGTGAAGTCTTGTTGCAGGACTTTGAGTAATTCTATTAATGACAATCTTTGATCTGCTGCTAATTGACTATTGACATTCATATTTCTTCCTGTGACAACCTCTATTTGGGTGACTGACTCAACATTAGATATTTTAGACAGACAAGAGGTTTGAATCTCTTGTGGTACTAATGTATGAAATATGTCTGTGGCTGGAGGAGAATCTAAAGAGCTTGCGAACAGAAGAAGAGTATGCAAAGGACTTGCTGGTATACCTGTGGACTGTTGAGCTTCTCCATAATGATTTCTGATGATGTTAGAGAGTATTGTATTATCCTTTTGAAGTGCTATGAATGGTTCCCTTGTTAACATCATTTGTTGTTGAACAAAATTAATTTCCTCTGCTTCATCTCCTATTTCTAGCCATACTACTTTGTCGTGATCAAGTTGTGGTTGTGCTGGAGAATAGAGTGCAAGAGTTTTAGTAGCAATACCATCTGAAATGGTCATGTCCCCTTATCTGCAAGCTATATATGCATCAGTTGTAGCAAGCAGAGGTCTTCCCAAAATGAATGGATATCCCCCCAATTTTTTCTTAGGAGAGAGTATTATAAAATCAGCTGGGTATTCCCAATAATGTAAAGTGACAACAATATCTTCAACCATCCCTTCAGGCCGGACAATAGAGCTATCAACAAGCTGTCGGACCGTTGGGGTTGATCTAAGAATAGTAATGTTGAGTTGTTGCATGACATCCTTAGTCATTACATTTATGGTTGCTCCTAAGTCTATCAAGGCATGTTTAATTTGAGTTTTATTAATAACTACCTTCACAATAGGGCTACTTGGGTCAGAATATTTAGGGACAACAATTTTTCCTAACATAATATCAACCAATTGTCCTACTACATGCACTATTTTTGGGTCCTTTTTCTTTCTCCCAGGCTTCTTCAAACATGCTTCCTTAATAGCTTTTCTATATATGGGAATGTCCTTAATAGCTTGAAATAGTGGAATCTTTACACATATATGTTTTAACTGATCAATAAGATCAAAAGCTATATCATCCTGCTCCCTAGACACTTCTACCAGTAATCTAGGAGGAAACGAGGGAGTTTTTACATGTGTTTCTGAAGTCTCAGACTGGTGAACCTGCTTAGTGTTTCCAGGTTAATTAGATGTAGTGTCCTGAGCAATCTCCTTAGATGGTAATTCCATTATGACTGGAGGAGATGGAGTAGGCAGTGTTAATCATGTTCGTAAGTGAATATCACCTATATTGAGAGAATATGCAGGATAGTTATTAGGATTAGTTGAAAAAAATTTATGTTGCTACTGGGGTTTGTTATTTGGATTTTGCACAGGCTGTGTTGGTAGTTGGGTTAGCTTGGGTGGAGTGGCATTAGGAGATAGTGGAACTAAAGTTGGCTGTTGGGACTATTGTTGTGGCTACAGGAAACCTGATGATTGGTTCACCCATTGCTGTTCTCCCCTCCATTGCGGTAATCGTTGCCAGTTACCTTGAGGAGGCGATCAATTCCCTATGGTTTCTTCCATCGAGAGGAAGGACTTTGATAATTAGGGCAAGGGTTTTGAGAGTTATTCCAAGACTGAGGAGTATAATTTCCAAAATTTTGGGAGTATGGAGGTTGCCACTAATTGTTTTGTGCATTGAAGTTCATATAAGGATTAGAAAATGACAATGGATTTTGTGGCATACTTTGTGTTGGAGGCCAAGGCCTTTGTTGTGCAACATAAAAGAGTTGTTCATCATCTCCATATACAGGCTTGAAATTTGGGGAAGTCTGCTGGCTATCAATTTTAGCTAGCAGTTTACGTTTATAGTCCTTTTTTTTTTGTTGACAGTGATGACAAAATTCAGCAAGCATAGCTTCTGCCTCCTCATGCTTCTTTCTTGCCTGAAGTGTATCCAACTAAGTAGCCATATTATTGATAATATCCTCCTTAAAGTCCTTTAACAAATGAGTTATTTGCATTCTTGAAACTGTTGTATATGACTTTGCAATTGAAGAACCGGGCCTATAGTGTCTTCCATTCTTGGCTGCATCTCTGGAGTACTTTTGATATATTTGTCTGATGTCATCCCATTGAACTTGTGTAATATCTTTTCCTCCCATGAGGTCTAAGGAGTCAACACAATCTTCATTGATTCCCCTTAGAAAGATCAACTTCATGAATTCTTCACTCAGAGTGCTATACTTGGATTTTCTAACACTCATCAAAAACCTCTCCAAATAATCTTCCAGTATTTCATCTTCTTTTTGTGTCATCCTGAAGATATCATCACCATGTCGATCCATTCCCCTGTTAATAGTCTTTATACTTATCCAATAAGTTTGTCTTCATCTCCTCCCAGGTAGTGATTACATCTCTTGCTAGACTCATAAACCATCTCAGGGCAACTTCTTTCAGAGTAGCAGGGAATAACTTGAGTTTATGGGCATCAGTGGTATAATCATAACTTCTACAAAGGATGTCAAATTCAAACAAAAAGGTATCTAGATCTATTACCAAACCATGAAATTTTGGAAGAGAAGAAGCTGGTATATTCTTCAAATTTGCATTATCATGTTGGTCAGGAATGGGAAACTTAAAGGTTTGATTTACAAGTGGAGGTGGAGGATTTTCTGCCATTGGTCACTGATAAAGGACTAAAGGTAGAATATTTTTCTCAGGGGGTTCGTTGAGGAAGTCTAGGTCTCCTTCTCACAAATTAAAAACAACTCTATTTCGCCCATACGTTTCTACAAAAGGATTTACTTCAGGTGCTTGATCTGATCTTATATCTTGAGTGGAATGAGAGGGAAGAAATATTCCTAATGCATCTCTTATCCTCCTATGCATGTAGATTAATGAAGAAATTCAAAGAGCTAACTAAAAACTTAAAACTAATGGCTACAATAGGTTCTTAGTTTGGCACAATCCCTGACAATGGCCCCAAAAATGTTGGTCCTCACAATTGGAATGGCAACTAGGTAATAAAACACAATCAAGAGATTGGATATCTTTGAATAGCTAGCTTTCCTATAGAAAATGCTCCTTTACTTATCGACCAGAGACATAAACTTAAAATGGGCCAACACTCTATGTGCGCCAAGTTCATATCGCAACCATTCTATATTACTGCAGGAAAGGAAATTCTTTGAAGTAAACATGCAAAATCTCAATGAACTAAATATTAATCCGAATTCACAACTGGAAATCACTCAAACAACTATTACTAAATGATAACGTTCTGGCAAGCGGATAGGAACTACTCTGCCGCTGTGGCTCCAAGAACAGAAACAGGAACTGTTTCGAGTGGCTGCAGGAACATACAATTGTTGAAACAACTACTACTGAAGAATGGAAACTAACTGTAAAACATGAAGGATTACTCACCAAGTGGCCTCCCTTGAGTGAGCATATCCAGAACTTTCAGATTACAATTGTTAAGCTTTTAAAATCACATTGATCTCTTTATTCCATTTTGACTACAAAAATACATAAATACCAGAAGATTGAGTATTACAAATATTATGGTCATTCTCTACTATCTCCGAGAAGAGAGAGAGAGAGACCCATTTATTTATATGGAAGCTTATTACATATTCCTAATTGATCAACCACATTCCTACAAAATACATGAATAGGATTCATTAAACAAAAGAAGAAGAAGTCAACGCAGGAAAATAGAACAACATCTGTTCTGCAACTGAGAAAATATATCATGACTTGCTTCCTGGATCTAAGCTCCACTAAGAACAATTATAAATGTACAATAAATCATTATGCTGAAGAACCAGTCAATTGGAGTTGATATCCCTTATTACTGTTTTTCTTTGACTGGGTCTACATTGTGGCTATATACTTGGTGGTTCTTTAAACCGCCACTTAGTCTTTTCTTCTCCTTTGCGGACCCTACATCATGATATTAACGTGCACAACAAACATGTGTATATACTAATGCTAACATAATATAATTTAAACCATACTTAAGATTGAGTTTAGATATTTGCATAGATAAATTATTTAAAAACCATTATATGACAACCTTAAGTATAAGTCAAATTAGTTTTTGAAACACTTAAAGGGTATAAACTAGGAGAGTATCCTAATCCAAATATCATCTAATCACAAGACCTAGGAAGGAGTATTATAAAAAACATATATCAAAATAGAGCCATTATTTAGCCTCATCATCTACCACCAATCTTTTTTCTTTTGGTGAGAAATGAGGAGGTATCTTGTTAGCTGCTAAGTAGTTAGCTATGTCAGCATACCATGGATTGTTCAAATTAATTTAAAACAAATGCTCATCTAGACAAGAATCATCAATGACTTCAGGATTGTCTGGTGTTTGAATTCTAGATAGAAAATCTGCCACTACATTTGCTTTACCTAGTTTATCTATGATAGTAATGTCAAATTCTTGCATTAACAACAACCATCTTGCCAAACTACCTGTAATGGAAGTTTTGTTCATGAGGTACCTAATGGCTGCATGATCAGTATGCACAAAGATTTGATAACTAGTTATATAGTGCCTAAACTTATTGAGAGCATAGATGACAACTAACATTTCCTTTTCAGTGACAGTATAATTCAGCTTTGGTCCTTGCAAATTTTTATTGATATAATAAATTGCATTTTCTAAAACTCCTTGCTTCTACCCCAAAATTGCTCCTATTGCAAAATCGGATGCATCTGTTTGAATGTGAAAAGGAAGATACCAATCAGGTCATTTAAGCACAGGGGCTTGAGTTAAGGCTCCTTTTAGTTTAGAAAATGCCTCTTCACATGTAGCTGTCCATTCAAACTCAACATATTTTGTTAATAGAGAATACATAGGTCCTACTATTTTACTGAAGTCCTTGATAAATCTCCTATAGTACCCTGCATGGCCTAAAAAAATTCTTACATCCTTTTGTTTTGCAGGGGCAGGAAGAGCAAGTATTACCTCAATTTTGGCTGGATCTACTTGAATACTTGATTGAGAAATACGATGCCACAACACTATTCCTTCTTGCATCATCATAAAACATTTTTCACTATTTAGGGATAAATTCTGACCCTCACACCATTGCAACACTTTGGCCAGATTTAGTAATGCTTCTTAAAGGTGGTCCCATAAGCAATGAAATCATCCATATAAATTTCCATAGAATCATGGGATATATCTGAGAATATACTGAGGACAACCCTTTGAAAGGTTGCAGGAGCATTACATAAACCAAAAGGGAGAACTGAATAGGCATATGTGCCCCAGGGGTAGATAAAGGTGGTCTTTTCCTGATCTTCCAGAGCTATTTTGATCTGAATATAATGACTAAACCCATCCAAGAATGAAAATTATTTCTTACCTGCTAGAGAGTCTAACACTTGATCTATGAATGGAAGTGGGAAGTGATCCTTTTTGGTAGCAGTGTTGAGCTCCCTATAGTCCACACAAACTCTCCATTTCCCTCCTTTGTTTGAAACTATAACCAGGGGGAAACCCATTGACTATCTGAAATAGGGTAAATGAATCTTGGATTAAGCAACTTTGGTGGTTCCTCTTTATCTATTTCCCTTAGGGTAGGATTGATCCTTCACTGAGGTTGTCTAATTGGTTTACAATATTCTATGATATAAATCCTATGGGTACATAATGTAGGATTTAATCCCTTCATGTCGTGATAATCCCATGCAAAGTCTTGTTGTTGGGCTTTGAGTAATTCTATTAATGAGAATCTTTGATCTGCTGCTAATTGAATATTGACATTCAGATTTCTTCCTGAGGCAACCTCTATTTGAGTGACTGACTCAACATTAGATATTTCAGATAGAAAAGAGGTTTGAATCTCTTGTGGTAGTAATGTATGAAATATGTTTGTGGCTACCGGAGAATCTAAAGAGCTTGTAGATGGAAGAAGAATGTGCAAAGGACTTGGTGGTATACCTGATGACTATTGAGCTCCTCCATAATGATTTCTTATGATGTTAGAGAGTACTGTATAATCCTCTTGAAGTGCTATGAATGGTTCTTTGGTTAACATCATTAGTTGTTGAACATAATTAATTTCCTCTGCTTCTTCTCTTATATCTCGCCATACTAATTGCTCTTGATCAAGTTGTGTTTGTGTTGGAGAATAGAGTGCAATCTTTTTAGTAGTAATACAATCTAAAATGGTCATGTCCCCTGATTTGCAACCTATTTATGCATTAGCTGTAGTGAGCCAAGGTCTTCCCAAAATGATTGGATATCCCCCCAATGTTCCCTTAGGAGAGAGTATTATAAAATCAATTGGTTATTCCCAAGAATCTAATGTGACAAAAATATCTTCAACCATCCCTTCAGGCTGGACAATAGAGCTATCCGCAAGCTGCAGGACCGTTGGGGTTGATCTAAGACTAGTAATGTTGAGTTCCTGCATGACATCTTTAGTCATCATATTTATGGCTGCTCCTAAGTCTATCAAGGCATTTTTAATTTGAGTTTCATTAATAACTATCTTCACAATAGGGCTACCTAGGTTAGTATATTTAGGGACAACAATGTTTCCTAACATAATATCAACCAATTGGCCTGCTACATATACTATTTTTGGGTCCTTTTTCTTTCTCCCAGGTTTCTTCAAACATGCCTCCTTAATAGCTTGAAACAGTGGAATCTTTACACATATATGTTTTAACTAATCAATAAGATCAAAAGCTATATTATCCTGCTGCCTAGACACTTCAACCTGCAATATTTGAGGAAACAAGGGAGTTCTTACATTTGTGTCTAGAGTCTCAGACTAATGAACCTGCTTAGGGTTTCCAGGTTGATTAGGTGTAGTGTCCTGAGCAATCTCCTTAGATGGTAATTCCATTATGAATGGAGGAGATGGAGTAGGCAATGTTGTTCCTAACCATAAGTGAATGTCACTTATATTGCGAAAATATGCAGGATAGTTATTAGGATCAGTTGAAAAAACTTGATGTTGCTGCTGGGGTTTGTTATTTGGATTTGGCATAGGCTGGGTTGGAAATTGGGTTGGCTTGGGTGGAGTAGCATTAGGGGCTTGTGGCATTTAAGCCAACTGTTGGGACTGTTGTTGTGGCTGCAGGAAACCTGATGATTGGTTCGCCCATTGCTGTCCTCCCCTCCATTGTAGTGACTGTTGCTAGTTACCTTGAGGAGGTGACCAATTCCCTTGTGGTTGTTGCCATAGAGAGGAAGGACTCTGATAATTAGGCCAAGGGTTTTGAGAGTTATTCCAAGACTAAGGAGTATAATTTCCTAAATTTTGGGAGTATGGAGGTTGCCACTGATTGTTTTGTGCATTGAAGTTCATATAAAGATTAGAAAATGACAATGGATCTTGTGGCATACCTTGTGTTGGAGGCTAAGGACTTTGTTGTGCAACATAAAAGAGTTGTTCATCATCTCCATAAACAGGCTTGAAATCTGGGCCAGTCTGCTGGCTATCAATTTTAGCTAGCAGTTTACATTTACAGTCCTTCTTTTGTCGACAGTGAGGATAAAATTCAGCAAGCATAGCCTTTGCCTCCTCATGCTTCTTTCTTTCCTTGAAGTGTATCCAACTGAGTAGCCATATTATTGATAATATCCTCCTTAAAGTCCTTTAACAAATGAGTTATTTCCATTCTTGAAACTATTGTAGATGCCTTTGCAATTGAAGATCCAGGCCTATAGTGTCTTCCCTTCTTGGCTGTAACTCTTGAGTACTTTTGATAGATTTATCTAATGTCATCCCATTGAAATTGAGTAATATCTCCTCCTCCCATGAGGTCTAAGGAGTCAACACAATCTTCATTGATTCCCCTTAGAAAGATCAACTTAATGGATTCTTCACTCAGAGTGCTATGCTTGGATTTTCTGACAATAAAAAGAAACCTCTCCAAATAATCTTCCAAGCTTTCATCTTCTTTTTGTTTTATCCTGAAGATATCATCACCATGTTGGTCCATTCCTCTGCAATTGTCTTTATACTTATCCAAGAAGTTATCTCTTCCCAAGTAGTGATTACATCTTGTCCTATACTCATAAACCATCTTAGAGAAGCTTCTTTTAGAGTAGTAGGGAATAACTTGAGTTTATGGGCATTAGTGGTATAATCACAACTTCTAGAAAGGATGTCAAATTCAAACAAAAAGGTATCCAGATCTTCTGTTACAAAACCATGAAATTTTGGAAGAGAAGAAGCTGGTATATTCTTGAAATTTGCATTATCATGTTGGCCAGGAATGGGAAACTCAAAGGTTGGGTTTATAGGAGGAGGTGGAGGATTTGCTGCCATTGGTCCCTGATAAAGGACTAAAGGTAAAATTTTTTGCTTAGGGGGTTCGTTTAGGAAGTCTAGGTCTCCTTCCGATAAATTAAAAACACCTCTATTTCGCACATAAGTTTCTGCAAAAGGGTTTACTTGAGGTGCTTGATCTAATATTATATCTTGGGTGGAATGAGAGGGAATAAATCTTCTTAATGCATCTCTTCTCCTCCTATGCATGCATATTAATGAATAAATTCAAAGAGCTAACTAAAAAAACCTTAAAACTAATGGTTACAATATGTTCTTAGTTTGGCACCATCCCCGGCAATAACACCGAAAATGTTGGTCCTCACAACTGTAATGACAACTAGGTAATAAAACATAATTAAGAGATTGGATATCTTTGAATAACTAGCTTTCCTATAGCAAAGGCTCATTTACTTATCGTCCAGGGATGTAAACTAAAAATGGGCCAGCACTGTATGTGCACCAAGTTCATATCACAACCATTCTATATTACTTTAGGAAAGGAAATTCTTTCAAGTAAACATGCAAAATCTCAATGAACTAATACTTAATCCGAATTCACGACTGGAAATCACTCAAACAACTACTACTAAATGATAACGTTTTGGCAAATGGATAGGAACTACTCTGTCGTTGTGGCTACAAGAATATACACGGGAACTATTTCCAGTGGCTGCAAGAACAAACAATTTCTGAAACAACTACTACTGAGAAATGGAAACCAACTGGAAAATATAAAGGATTACTCACCAAGTGGGCCCCCTTGAGTGAGCATATCCAGAACTTTCAGATTACAATTGTTAAGCTCTTAAAATCACATTGATCTCTTTATTCCATTTTGACTGTGAAAATACATAAATACCAGAAGACTGGGTATTACAAATATTATGGCCATTCTCTTCTATCTCCGAGTGGAGAGAGATACCCCTTTATTTATATGGAAGATTATAACAGATTCTTAATTGATCAACCACATTCCTAAGTAATAGGCGAACAAGATTCATTAAACAAAAGAAGAAGAAGTCAACGTAGGAAAACAGAACAACATCTGTCCTGGAGCTGAGAAAATATAGCATAACTTTCTTCCAGGATCTAAGCTCCACTAAGAACAGTTATAAATTTCCCATAAATCATTCTGTTGAAGAACCAGTCAAGTGGCTTCGATCTCCCTTAATACTTCTTTTCTTTGACTGGGTCTGTATTGTGGCTACATACTTGGTGCTTCTTTAAACTGCCTTTTAGTCTTTCCTTCTCCTTTGCCGACCCTGCATTATGATATTAACATGCACACCAAACATGTGTATATAATAATGCTAACATGATATAATTTAAACCATACTTAAGATTGATTTTAAATATTTGCATAGATAAATCATTTAAAAACCATTATATGACAACCTTAAGTATAAGTCAAATCAATTTCGGAAACACTTAAAAGGTATCAACTAGGAGAGTATCCTGATCCAAATATCATCTAATCACAAGACCTAGGCAAGAGTATTATAACACAAAACTATCAAAATAGAGCCATTATTTAGGCTCATCAATTCATTGGTCATAAGTCAAGCCATTAAAAATGGGGCAATAAATGCGTGGCACTTGTAGGGTTATGTTTCTTTGGTTTTAGAAGAGTTAATTTTTTTTGAGTAGTTTCAGGCAAGACACATTAGAAGAGAGGGTAATAAGGAGGCTGATATTGTTTCAAAATGGGCTCTCAGTTTTGATCAGGAAGGGGTTTTGAGACTAGAAGATTTTGAATGATTTCTTTAATTGGAGGAAGATTTTGCAGATTTTGGGATCCTTTAGTTTTAGGATTTTTTTGGTATGTTTCTTATTAAGGCCGAAAAGATATGATGTTGAGAAGGATAATTGGCATTAACTTGGGGAAGTCTAGTTTGATCCTGTTTTTTCATTTACGGAACTTCACTTCACAATGAGATTTTAATAAACGATGGCACCATAAAAAGTCGGCGGGGGTAGGTTGAAAGGCTCATTAATGATGGATGACATGATAGATTGTAGGATTGATGTAGATCACATTATGCATTAATCAATAAGGGAATAGATTTCGAGTGTACGAATAGATTTGGAAGAAATTTTATTTGCCAGGGAGGATGATAATGTGAAAGAATGCAGACCTTAAATGTGTGACACACATATATTTAATCATTTTTCCACCGAGATTTGAGCTTGATAAGTGTTTAAAGGCAAGGTGTTGTGATTCTTTATTGTACATAGTTATTTGTCTTGCTTTTCTGAGCAGAGGTGTGAAAAGCTTGGTGAGAAAGGGAAGTCATGGAAGCAAATTTCACAGTAAGCACCAAGAAGAAGCATAAGGGTTTTAAAGGGCTGGTGAGAAAGGAGAGAATGCAAGGGCTTCTTAGATTCAAGAAAGAGGAGGCGGTTGAATGTTGCCTTAGGGGTCTTGGGATATCTATTCATGGAGAACAAATGGAGATGGAGGGTAAATCTCGATATTATTTCCATGATAATTGCCTGGGGTCTTGAGTTGGGTGAAGACACCGAAGTGGTTAAATGGGTCGCAACTTCACTCTTTGAGGAGGATATGATTGAAGGTTTGAATTCCATATCAGAATGGGTGATTCTAGAAGTAGGGCCGGATATTTCAGAAGGGATTGAAGATGGTGCGGAAGTTGCAGAGTTTGGAATTATTCTCTTTGTAAGGTGGGAGGGCAAGGTGGATAAAGAGGCATATGAACTGGAAATTGCAAGGGCCTGGGAAAATATCAAATCAATCATTTGATGCCATGAGCAGGAGGAGAATGAATTGATGCAAGATTTTCCAAATGCGGTTAAGAGATGGGGTTGCTCGAAGAACAGGGGCAGGGTGCAACGAGATGTTAGGCATTATAGTGGAGCATGAACTCATATGGTTCACAAGGAGCGATGGATCATTTAAAAATACAAACAAAGGTAGTACGACGATGACTTTTTGTCCTTTTCTTCATTTTTAAATTTTGTAGTTATCCTCATGTAAATCATAGCTTAAGATGCAAGATGGATCTCAGAATGCGTAGTTTAGTTTAATGACATAGTTTATCTATATACACTTGTTAGTAGGGGTTGTTGATCTATTTTGGCTGTAGTAGGTGGGTTGAATATAATTTCTATTTTGATATAGGGAAGATATATCTGAATGGGAAGACAATTTTTTTGACTTGTAAGGGGGCTAGGGTTGTTTTTAGGTGGTTTCTTTTTTGTGCATCTCGACTTATGGGAAGCTTTAGATGTTTGATGTTGCGAAGATGCTATGTCTATATCTCTATGTATTTTATTCATATTTAATAAAATCAAAACTATTATTACTGACCAAAATAAATAAATTAAAATATTGTAAATAATAATAAATAAATAAATTTATTTTAAATAACAAACTTAGTTTCAAACTTTATTCATTTAATATTGTACACATATTTCTAACAATCAATTTTCAAAATTCAAGAAGGTGGTGTGGCAAGTGCTCATAATGGATACATAGTTGATTACTTTAGGATTTCAAAAAATATATATATAACAATTTAAGTGGTAAATAATAAAATGTGATTTATATTATTATTCAAAAATTAATTGTAAATTCACTATAATGTATATTAGTTGAAGGTTAATTCATTAATATTCTTTAACTATTTATTTACCTTTATTAAATATTGTTTTTGATTATATAAGCATGGAGACGGCCCTGAACCGAGAGCAACAAAGAGTTACAAAGTTAAATCTCCAAGCAAAGAGTAGCCTCCTGGAGGCCAAACAAAAAACAAAGTCCACCCTTCAAAATTAATCAAAAACTTTCATTGTTCTATAGCTATTTCTGCACATCCTAACTAATTTCCAGCTTCTATACTTATCATCCCATTTAAAAATATCATTAGCAATCCTACTACTTAAAAGTGTTACTAAAAACACCAGCAACAAGCATATTGCTAAGAGTTTTATCAATCCTATAATAGTAAGAGTTAACATTAAAGGGTACACAAACCCAACATAACATCCTTAAAATGATCATCAACCAAAAAGAATAAAAAACGCGAACCAGAGAGAAGCTAATCTTTCTTGAGTAGGTTCCAGTCACGTTGGAGTCTCCCAAGATTTCATTCCCAAGTTTCCATCTTCTCCTTATCATCATCCACAATGTGCTCCATCTGGCCTTGCTTCTTATCTTCTTCTTGTTCTTTTTAATCCCCCCTTGACCAAAAACCATGCCCAACACAACACTCTTCATAACTCCATTCGTAATGTAGCAAAGGGAGCCAAGGCGTCACATAGGTTTTGAATCTTTAAATTATGTTCCTTATTCTTCATCTCAAGGGTAGCAACTCTCTCCTTCAGCTCCTGTAAATTATCTACCAGATTCTTGTTGTCGTCCGTCTTAGCAGAGGAGTCTTGGGAACAAAGGACCATCTCCTCATCACTCGACAAATTAGGGACCTCAGGGCTGTGTTCCAGAGTATCCAAGTCCATCTCAGACTCACTGATCCCATCTCCATCTTCCTCTTATTTCATTTCCTCTTTGAAATTATCTTCAGGGTCCTCCTCCTCCTCCTAGAAATCCTCATCCTCAGTATTGTCACCAAAGTCATCCTCCTCCAAATCATAAATTTTCTCTAGACTTTTAACATTGGCCTGGTTATTAGATTTTTTAATTTACTCTTTTCTTTCCTTATCCCGGAGCCTAACCAACCTCCTTTCCTAAGAATTGCAATCAATTTTTTCCTGCTTTGAAGGTTTTTCCTCTTCATCTTCCTGATAGTGCAGGTCTAGGTCTATGGTGATACTTTTACTGACTGACTCTTTGCCGTTTTTTAGCTTTAATCGGGGAATTCTTGGGGGTTTCTAGATTTCTATTATCAAGGTTCACATTTAGCAGGGAAAGTTTGAGGGACTCTTTATCTAGGATAGCAAGGGTATATATTGTTAGGAACCAGAAGGACAACTGAGAGGGGGGGGCGGTGTGAATCAGTTGTCAATGAATTTTAACCCAATTATAACTTAATCAAACTTAATACTTAATACCAGTAAACCAAAATTAATGTCGGTTGACAGATTAGCATTTAATATCAATACCGGTGAAACTTAATGCATGAAACAGAAAGAGAAACAACATCCACAACACATAACACAAAGATTTTGATGTGGAAACCCTGTAAAGGGAAAAACCACGGTGGGAAACCTTACCCACAATCAGATGATACTATTGCAGATAATATGTATATACAAATGGAGTCTGTACATGCAGAAAGACCAACCGCCTAGAGAACACTACTCAAATGGGAGTCGCAATGACTACAGTAGGATGGTTAAATCCTAGAATAATGTACTACTCAAAATAGCATCTCCAATGCTGGATTCAATATCGGTTAAGCTCTGATAAACACCTTCAAACCTTCCTTGAACCTTCTCTATGATCGGCTCATATGATCTCCAATATTCGCACATACCATGTTACAATACCATACCATAACCATATCATATATTTATCTCATAAATGAGATCTTACATATATATAAAACCTAAGACCAAATGTGTAGTTCGGCTCACTAAGAATATTACAATTAAATCAATTACAAATAAGTCTTGATGTGATGCATCATGTTGGCTCAATACATTTACAACAATATCCAATCAATAAATCATTTCCATAACGTGTCGTGCTGATCTGGAATAGATAACGCATACTGGTCCATAACCTAGACAATCTATCGACAACAACAAATATGTCAACCCGATTAGACCAATAAACAAAACACCAAAACAAAGTATCCAAACCATGTATTTGACATAATCAAGTGATATCCAGATGATAACAAGTAATCATTAGTACCATTGAGCCATATAACCTATTGGTGAGCATATACCGGTGACTGTGCATAAGTCACTAACCTTGTTGGTGAACCAATGTGTCGGTTCATGAGTAAACCAATATAACCATAGTGACAAATCAACAATGTAGATCTCCAGAAGGATAAGTGTTGACATCAATGACAAAACTAATGCAACACATCCATAATACCAACCATCTCCCCATTTGGCATTGATGGCAACACTAGATGGAAAAACATCTAAGTGCCAAAAGAAAATGCCAAAAACCAAAAACCAACAATCTCCAAAATAGATCAATACCAGAAATCAAAACCAAAATACAAAGGGTATATATCTCTCCCCCAATGAATAATATCTCTCCAAAGAATGTTTTTCCATAGATCTCTCTCCCGCTTTGACATCAAATGCCAAAGCAGTTAAGAAGAAATACGAGAACATACAACCAACTAGTCCCCCTGAGAAGTAGCTCTCCTCATCAAAGCTGTAAAAGAGATTTCTCTGTTAGTTTCTGTCAGTTTGATGCCAATCTTCAATCATCTAAGTCTCTGCTGGTGAGGGTATTACCCCAAGATTCTCTCTGAGATATTCAAAGGTTTCCTTAGGCAAAGGCTTTGTAAATATATTTGCAATCTGCTCTTTAATATTCACATAAATCAATCTTACTTCTTTTTCTTCAACATTCTATTTTAGAACCTATTGGCTCCTAACCATGGAAAAGCGAAAATGAGCGGGAATCCCAATTTTCAAATTGGGAAATGGCAGAATTCCTGGGGAAGGCGAATTTCCTAGAGATTGCAGTTTTTCTGGGACCGGAACTGGCAAACAGGCAGGAGGTCAGGCATCTCAAGGGTCAGAAGAGGTCAAGGAAAAAGCAAAACCGGGAGAGGATAAAGATTCGAAACCCGGGGACACACATGATAGAGGTAAAGGTAAAAAATGGTCTTCGCTCTTTGGAGTGAAGCCACTAGTTAAATCTGGGCTTCCGGAAGTTACAAATATCTCAGACCCAGCCTCTGGATTGGTTGCTATCTCTGTTCTAGACAAAGTGGTCAATATGACTGTAGCTGGCCTATCCATGACATTAGTGGGTCGATTCTCTGGCTTTAGGCCTAACATCGATGATGTTAGGAATTTCATAAGGAGAAAATGGCTCATAAAAGGTCAAGTGGACGTGGCAGCGCTGCCTAAAGGGTTTTTTACCTTCGCTTTTAACTCTGAAGAAGACATGAATAAAGATCTCTGCGAAGGCCCCTGGATGTTTGGCAAGTCATCCCTGGCTCTTCAGAAATGGGCCCCAAACCTTGCCCTTGATGAGTCCTTCTTTGTTTCTGCGCTAGTTTGGATGTGTCTCCCGGGTCTCCTGCTGGAATATTGGAATGAGGAAGTTTTCAAGGGTATTGCAAAATCCTTTAGAGAACTCCTGACGATTGACCCGATCATGGCAGCTAAATCAAGGTTAGTCTTTGCTCGTATCTGCATAAATGTTAATCAAATGACGGATATGCCTCAATCCATAGAAATCATATCTAAACCTAGAAAATGGTCCCAAGCTATTGAATACGAATCTCTTCCGTTTGCCTGTTTCCACTGCAAAAAATCAGGGCATTGGGCAAAATCATGTCCGCTCAAGAAAAGCAAGGAAATCAAGACCGATAGCAACATCAAGAACAAAAAAGATTTGGCAAACGGTAAATAAAAAAGGAGACCCATCAACTGAGTGTAACCAAAATAAGGATGTAACGAATTTAGCAAATGAAGTCAGGAGGATTGGGAATAGCAGTAATGACAAACAGGACTGTGTCTTCTCTAACAACCAACTAGAGAGCTCTAAAGAAGTAGAGCAAGGTATTGAGTTGAACAATAAAAATAACCCAGAGGACTAGGAGGTTGGATCTGTTAGTCAGGAGAAGGAAGAATCCATCCCGGACCAGGAGGCTAGATCTGTTAGTCAAGAGAAGGAAGAAACCATTCCAGCCTCATCATTCTCAAAATCAGTCAAGGAAAACTTTAATGAAGCTCAAGACCCTTCTGACATTGAGCCCTTACTGCTTTTAACTAATGGAAGCCCAAAGCCACTTCAATGTAAAACCCCTTCTCAAAGTGTGGATATGCTGGATGGGAATCTCCAGACTCTCGGTTCGAGAGAAGGAAAAACGAACAAGGAGGAACTCAATGGAGGAATCTCAACTAGAAGCAAGATTAAGAAAAAGGCAGATGTTGGAAGTCAGAACAAAAATCAAGGAAGGCCATCCCTAAAACATCAAAGGGAATAGGAAAGCTGGAAAAACTGTGCTGATGGAACACAATGTTCCATTGAGTCAGCCCTATCCCTAGTTAAAGTATGAAGATAATATCCTAGAATATCAGAG
The DNA here is from genome assembly GCF_030272615.1 of Cryptomeria japonica. Classification (NCBI taxonomy): domain Eukaryota; kingdom Viridiplantae; phylum Streptophyta; class Pinopsida; order Cupressales; family Cupressaceae; genus Cryptomeria; species Cryptomeria japonica. Next base: position 476,614,368 of record NC_081414.1, on the reverse strand, counting down.
GGCTGAACGCCCCTCATAAGAAAGATGTGTTACAAAACATCATTAGAGATCATAAACCAGATGTGGTCCTCATACTGGAAACCAAGATGTCTAAGGAAAAAGTTGAAAAGATTAGAATTTTCAAGGAAAATGGGGTCATAGGATCTAACTCGGAGGGAGCTTCTGGAGGAACTGCAATTTTTTGGAACCAAAAAACTATAATAGGTAAGGAAATCATCTCTGCTCCTAATAGGAACTCTGTTCAGCTTGAGCATATTAAGGACAACTTTGTTTGGGTGTTATCTAATGTCTACGCGCTTAACACCAAAACCGAGAGAGTTAAATATTGGAACAGCCTTGCAGCCGACAGACTCAAGTTTACTGATCAAAGCTGGATTATTATGGGAGATTTCAATACTTCGCTCAAAGAGGAAGAGAATATGGGAGGCATCCCTTTACAATTTAATGAGAAACAAGACCTTATGGATTTCATAAATGATCAAGCTCTCATTGATGTGGATCTCCAGGGTATCAATTACACCTAGACCAATAGAAGAACTGGAGCTGATCTGATTCAAGTTAAGCTAGATAGATCTTTAATTTCTCCTGACTGGTTTTCTAAGTATAGCTGCTCCCTTGCTTCAGTTATCAAAATTGGGTCTGACCATTACCCCATCTCCTTTACTGCCAACTCTTTTTCGGCCAAGAGAAACTTCCCTTTCAGATTTGAAAAAGCTTGGCTTTCCCATCCTTCTCTAGAAGCTTGTATTGCTGAATGGTGGAATTCTGAAGTGGAGGGTACGACTCTTTTTAGAATTGCCAAAAAGCTCAACATCCTAAAAGCTAAAATTAAAATCTGGAACAAAGAGATTTTTGGTGACATATTCAAGAGAAAAATTCAAGTCAAAGCTGAAATAAAGGAGGTTCAGGATAGAATCCAAGAGGTTGGGCTATCTGAAGATCTTAGGATGGCCGAAAATGATCTTTTATCCAAATACCACACCATCATTTCCAATGAAGAGACGTTCTGGAGACAAAGATCCAGAGCCTTGTTCCTGAAGGAAGGAGATAAAAACACCCAGTTCTTTCACTTAACTACTCTCAAGCATAGGGTAACTAATAGAATAGCCAGATTATCCTGCAATAAAGGCATCCTAACAGAGGATAGTGATATCAGAAAGGAAGCTCTCCAGCATTTCAGCACCCTGCTGGGAGATGTGAATAACTTGGATTTCAGCAATCAAAACACCCTTTTGCAAGCTATTCCTTCAATCCTAACAGAAGCTGATAACAAACTTTTATCTCGTATTCCCTCTAATCTGGAAATAAAAAAGGTGATGTTCTCCTTTCAGGGCGATGAATCCCCTGGACCGAATGACTTCCCTATGTTCTTCTTCCAAAATTTTTGGCACATAGTGGAGGCTGACATCTGCAACGGTGTCAAAGAATTATTTGGCTCTAGAAGACTCCTTAAGGAACTGAATGCTACCTTCATTGTCCTTATCCCAAATATCCCCAGAGCTGATTCTCTCAACAAGTTTAGACCTATTAGCTTGTGTAACTCTGTTTACAAGATTTTATCCAAGGTTCTGACTTCCAGGTGGTTGGAAATTATCCCTAGGATTATCTCTATCCAACATAATGGCTTTGTCCCCGGAAGATAGATTTTGGATTCCATCATATCCGTTCATGAAAATATCCACTCCCTGAAAGTAGCGAATAAATAGGGCTTCTTCCTAAAGTTCGACATGGCTAAAGCTTTTGATAGAGTGAACTGGTAGTTTCTCCTTAGGATCATGAAAGCATTTGGTTTTGGTGACAAAGTCATTCAGCTTTGTTCTCAACTCATGGAAACTTCCTCCTTTGCTGTTATTGTCAATGGTTCCATGTCCAGTTTCTTCAAAAGTTCCAGAGGTCTTAGACAGGGGGACCCCATATCCCCTATCCTGTTCACTGTTCTAGCTGAATGCTTGGGCAGATTTATTCTTAAAAATGTGGAAGATGTCAATCTTAAGGGTTTGAAACCTTCTTCCTCCAATGTTGTATGTTCTCATGAACAATTCATTGATGACTCTATTACCATGGGGGAAGCCACCATTCTGGAAGCTAAAAATATGAAGAATATTCTAAACACTTGTGAATCTGCCTCTGGCCAAAAAATCAACTGGGATAAAAGTTCTTTGTTCTTCATCAATACCCCGGTCCAAAGGCAACTAAGGATTGGAAGGATTCTTGGCTGCAATATTTCTGAGCTTCCCTCTACTTATTTGGGGCTTCCATAGTGTCTCAAGCCCGAGGATTCTTTCTGGAATAAGATGATAGATAGACTTAACTTGAAACTTGCTGGTTGGAAAGGAGTTGTCCTTAGTCAAGCGGGCAAAATTACCCTGCTCAAAGCCACTCTCCAAAATCTTCCTGTTTATGCTCTCAGCCTATTCAAAATTCCCTCAAAGTTTGTGGAAGCCATTGAAAGAATCCAAAAAAAGTTCCTTTGGTCGGGGGTGGAAGTAAAAAATAGAATACCCCTTATTGCCTGGAATAAAATTTGTTCCCCTAAGGCCTCAAGTGGGTTGGGCTTCAGGAACATTAGTTCTATGAATAAAGCTTTATTAGCCAAACAAATATGGAGACTGAAAGGGGAGGAAAGAGAGTGGAACTTAATCTGGAAAAACAAATATCTCTATATGCAACCCTCTGAGGAATAATTCCTTGATAATTATTTCATTGTTGAAGGATCAGCTATATGGAATGATGTTCAATCTACTAAAAGATGGGCTGCTGCTGGTAGAACCTGGAACCTTGGGGACGGGAGGAGAATAAGATTTTGGGAAGATAGATGGATTCTGGATAAACCTCTGGAGGAAATTCCAATCCTTAAAGATTGGAAAGACTGGTTCAAAAGCAGGTTTGGTGAGTTGGTCAAAGATTACTGGAGAAATGGGAACTGGATTGATTTTAGCCAACAGTGCCCGGGGCTTAAGTTCCTTCAAATAGCTCTCTCTACTAAAATCCCTAGAGATAACAAAGATGTCAGATTGATATGGAGGGAAATCCTGGATGGTAAATATTCTGTTTCCTCAACTGTGGCTATTCATAATGATCCGGTGGAAGAAATTCCCATCTGGGCTAAAGTTTGGAACAAGAAGTTAGTTCCAAAGGTTAATATCTTCTTTTGGATTTTCATCCAAAATAAGGTTTTAACCCTGGACAACCTTCATAAAAGAGGTTTTATTTTTCCTAATAGGTGTTCTCTTTGTTGCAGGGAAGAAGAGATGACTTGCCATATTCTCAATCAATGCACTTTTAGTCAGGATATCTAGAAAATCATCTTGAGCAGGTGGAACCTGAGCTGGGTTTTCCCGAACTCCCTTGGGGATTCTTGGCAGCAATGAAAATGCCCTAATTCTAATCCTAAAATTGTGGGGACTTGGAGAATCACTCTGTCGATTGTTATATGGAATATCTAGAAAGAGCGTAATAATAGGATTTTTAGGGATAAAAGGGCTATTCCTGAAGTGGTGGTAGATAAAATTTTTAGGAGTATTTTTGAATGCCTCTATGGCACTGATCATGGACCTACAACTAAAGATGACTTCAAAGATAGGTGGAACCTCTCTACCACTACTACTAGCAAGGAAACTGGAAGAGAAGGTCTCATCTGGTGTTTTCCTCCTCAGGGTTGGATTAAGGCTAACTTTTATGGGGCCTCTAAAGGGAATCCGGGTAAAGCTGGATATGGGGGCATTGTCAGGAATTTTGCTGGAAGTTGTTTAAAGGCAGTGGCTGGTCCTCTGGGGAATCAAACTAGCCATTTTGCCAAAGCCTCTGCCGCCCTGAACACCTTAATTTTAGCCAAAAATCTTAATTATGATAAATTATGGCTTGAGGGAGATTCACCTAATATTATTAAGTGTTTAAAGGGGGAGTCAGAGCCTTCTTGGTCAATTGAAAATATCATTATGAAAGCTAGGGAGATCATTGCAAGTTTTAAAGAAATTATTATTCAACATGCCTTTAGAGAGAAAAACAATGTAGCTGATTGTTTAGCGAATATAGGAGTTAACTTTGACTCCCAATCAATTTGGCACGAGGAGGATCTCAATTTAAACATTAAAGAGTTCCTTAGAAAGGACCGTTATATGGGGAGAGAAGGACAGTTTAATCATGACAGGTAAAATGAATTACTTATGCCTTGTTGGAAAGGTCATCATTACTTGGCAAAGCGATAGATCTCCAACAATCTTTAATAATTTGTCGCACGCTTTGTGGGTAACCCGGTTCAAAATCTCAAGCAACTTTGGGAAAGAAGGAATTAGTTTGCAGAGAAATAGAGCAGATAGCCTGAATCCAAAGATGGGAGGTGACCTGAGGAGGGAGGAACCAGACAATACGTTGACTTGGAAAGCAATGCCAAAAGTCTGGGCGAAACTGGAAAAGGGTTCTCTCAGCAGCTTCAGGGAGAAGCTCATGGACTATGACAAAGGTAGGGTTAACCTCGCCGTTTCCAAGATTTCTGAAAACTGGTCTAATGGCTCTTTTAAAATCTATGGAGTTAAGTTTAAGCTGGACGCTGGGCTCATATCTACTGTAACTGGAATGCCCCACACTAGGCTTAATTTCTTTTGAGACCTTAAAGTCTCCAACAACGCGATCAATCTATTCCCGCAGAAAGAGAAAGAAAGGGTTAAAATCGGCAAAGCTACTAGGGGCTACTACGAAGCTGCAAACATCAAGAAACTGTGGGGCTGGGTTCCTGAATGCAATTATGGAATACATCACGGTTGAAGGCTGTTTCTCTAGGGCCCACACCTACCACTTCGTTCTCTTAAACCATTTCAGACATGACAAAAAGGTATCCCTGCCCTACTACCTTTTTAGGTCTCTTTCCAGGTCCCTCAATAAACATAGGAATAACCCTTCTAGCCCAATTCTCCACTGCGGGCTTTTGCTACTCATCTATGAGCATTGCAAAACCCTCACCCTGCTGGAAAATAAGAGGATTTCTGCCTCTCCGGGTAAGAGAAAGATGGAAGAAGGAGACTCCAAGAAAAAGAAGGCGTCCTCTAGCAAAAAAAAGAAAAGTGCCCCTAGGTTGGAAATAGAGGAAATTGAAAAGGAAAGCAGCTGAATGGAGACAGATGACTCCAATGGTGAAGATAGCTAGAAAGATGAGGAGCTGGGTAATGAGGAAGAAAGTGGTGATAATGAGCTTGGTCATGAAAGCCCTATCCTCAGTGATTGCCCTGGTAAGGACAATAGCCATCCGATGGAGGAAGTGGATTTCAAGGATAACAAGGAAACTAATGTGAATTTTGAGAGGGAAATGAACAAAGATACTGAGAAGGACTTGACTAAGGATAGGGTTAGCGAGGATAAGGAAAGTGCGGGTAAAGGGCTAATCTTGGATAACCTCAAGAAACTCTCTAAGGCGAGAATGGATTACGACAGATGGACCTATGAGCTCTTGAAGAACCTAGAAAAAAAGGGGAAAAATATGGATGAGAAGAGGGAGGATGAAAACAGAGAACAGATTAACTGGAAGCAGAATATGGAGGATAAGGTTAAATCACTGGAAGATGGGAAGGAAGCGATGAAAAATCTTATGGGCGTTATCCTGAGTTTCCTTTATGCTGTCATTAAAAACCTGGAGGATATCACTAAGGTCTTTGATCAAACCTGCTCTCCAAAACCGGTTGTGGAACTTGACTTGGATGAAGAGACCATCCACACTGGTAGCGGTGATGCTACTCTGGTGGGTGGCACTGCGAAGAGGACTAGGGCTAGTGTCAAGAAAGTTGTGGTTGCTTTTGCAAAGGATCTCCCTAATCTCAGGGATAACATCAAAGAGCTGCATGAAATTAGCAACACTCTGGCAAAGGTTTGGAAAAAATCAACTAGTTTCTCTTTTGGACTTTGGATGGCCTGCTGGCGTTGTGGGGCTTTTTCTGGTTTTCTTTGGTTTTCTGCTGGTTTTTGGTTGGTCTGTTCTTTTTTGTTTCTCGTCGCTTATGCTGTTTAAGTTCTGCTTGTAAAGGGTTTTGGAGCCCCTTCAAAACCTACTTTTACCTTAATAAAAAACATTCTCTTTTAGAAAATTATATTTGATAGAAACATGCTTAGTCATAGAGTGAAATACCAGATTCTTTGATATATCAATTGCTGCTGAATTATCACAATAAATGATTATATGTTCTTTGCATTTTACCTTTATGTCCTTCAACATTTGCTTAATCCATAATACCTTAGTACAATTAGTTGTTGTTGAAACATATTCTGATTCTGCTGTTGATAATGATGTACAACTCTGCTTCTTTCTTATCCATGAAATCAATCTACTACCAAGAAAGAATGCACTGCCAGTGGTACTCTTTCTGTCATCTACATTTCTTGCCCAATTTGCATCGATGTATGCACATAAATCAAAATTTTTATCTTTAGGATACCATAAACCAAGATTTGTTGTGCCTTGTAGATACCGAAAAGTCCTTTTTACTGCTGATTCATGATTTTCTTTAGGATTACTCTGAAATCTTGAAACAATACATATTGCATTCATTATATCAGGTCTGGTTTCTGTCAAATACAGTAAACCTCCAATCATAGATTTGTATCTTGTCAGATTAACAAGAGCTGAATCATCCTTCAATGTCAATTTATCAGTTGTAGTCATAGGAGTACTTACCGGTTTAGAGTTTTCCAGAGAGTTTTTTAGTGGCGAATTCCGCACAAATAGTCTTGGGCACCATTGTGGTCAAATCGCATGGAATTTCGGGGTTAACAACACACTGTAGAAACTGGCTTCGCCAATGACCACACACCATCGACGTGCATGCTCGTAATATTCACCTGGAATCACTCGAATGTGGGTATTAGATCACCTCTACTATTCGCCAGCAATAGTTAAATGACCACGTACCTAGGACCTAATCCACCAATGGTAAATTACATGTTCATTGCATGCGTCGGCCAAATTCGCCAATATCAAATAAAACATTATAAGCATTCGAGGACCCATTTCGCCCCGCTTAAATTAAATGTTCATTGCACACATGCGCAATTCACCAAAAATGCAATTAAATTAAATGTTTATTGGCAATTGCGACACCCGGGCCCCGCGCAATTCGCCAAAAATGCAATCATGGATTGCTATAAATACACTATTTCTTACACTCTTTCTTACAATTTGTTCGTGTCTGATTAGTAAATTGGGAGCTCTTGGAGTCTCAAGTCTTGATTCGCATTCCACAAATTGAGTTGGAAAGTCGAAGTTCATTGTAGGGCGGAGGGCCATAGTTACAATCCTGTAACACAGGCCCAGACATTCATTCCTAATTCCTGATTCAGAGAATTGAGAAGGCATAAAGGTGAGTAATCATTTCTTCATACTTGAAAGTATTAGTTTTAACTTTTAATTTGTAGTGAGAGGTCAAGACTCAAGATGTCACAGTGAGACATGGGTGAGACTCCTTAGGGTGGTGAAGGGATTTGGATGTCAGACAAGGGTAAGACTCCTCAGGGTAGTGAAACTGAAGGGATTGGGAGGCCATCAAAATGCCCAAAACTTAAACTTAAAGATAGTACCATAAAGTCTTTTTTTGGAATTGGCAAAGTTTCTGGTCCATCAACCTCTCCAGTTGCAGAACCCATTCACAGTAGCTCACCACCACCAGTACCACAAGGTGGGATTGCCATTGAGTTAAATGCATCAAATAAGGATGACAATACTGACACGACAGAAGATGTTCTAAGGGATACACACAATGAGATACCATTGGCGAATGCAAATGCTAGTACTGAAGATGATGTTGGTAGGAATAAAAGAAAAAGGAAAGTAAAACTGGGGCGAGAGTGGGAGATGACAAGGAGTTTTAATATTGATTGGGTAGCAAAGTACCCATTCATTGAACCGGTCCCAAACAATGATGAACAACCAACAGAATGCAGGTGTAAGATTTGTAGCTGGAAAACTAAAAGAGAGAAGAAGATGCAGCTAAAGATTGACACCATAGAAAAGCATATTGGTAAGGTTTATGAAAAATAGATCATAGACAGAAAGGAAACACGAGTAGTAAGATGGAAATCAAAGGAATTATATCTTCATGTTAAGTATGCCACGTAATATGAAGAGCATAACCACAAAATGACACTGATTTGTAATAGTAGATTTGGAAATACAATCAAGGTTGGGCTTGAACATGCAGCGAAAGATGCAAACCTAGCAAAGACTGTTCAGATGAGTGTTGTTTTTCATATTATGTCGATAGGGCGTCCTATGAAAGATTTCCCAGAATTTAGTAATTTATTATCTTTTTTGAATGTTCCTCACTATCCTATGTCACATTGGTCAATAAACGCTGGATGGGAAATGGCAAACTGTCTCGCTGAGGTGGAAAAGGAAAATTTACAAGAGAGTGTAAAAGAGTCAAATTTCATTTCATTATCCATAGATGAAGTTACTGCGGTAGATAACACTGCTTGGGTTTGTATGCATGTGTATACTGTAAAAGAACACGTCCGTCAAGCTCATCTACTCTGTGTTCATAAAATGAGGGGCAATTCAATAGTAGAAAATTTATATTTGGAAGTTAAGAAAGCTTTGAATGAAATTGCTAGTATGGATGACTTGACAATTGCCAAGAAGTTGGTGTGTGTTGGAGCTGATGGAGCTACAGTAATGCAAGGTCAAAGGACCGGTCTTTGCACAAGATTACAAACTAGTATTGCACCATACATGGCTGGCATTTACTTCATGGCCCATCGAATGAATTTAGCATATAGAATTGTAAGGAATTTCCCTACAGTGTCAAAAGTTGAAGATCTGGTCCACGAGCTCCACTCATACTTCTGCCGAAGTCCTAAACATTTTGTAGAATTTCAGATTTTTGCTGAGGGAGTAATAGGAGGAAACAAGCTTCTCAGGGATGTTGAGACCAGATGGATCTCCTTGCATGGACCAGCAGAACGAGTTCTAATAGAATATCAATCCTTGATCGGACTAATGTATGAGCAATGCCTCACAGTAGACAAAGCTCCTGATCTCATACATAAGTTAAGTGATATAGAGACTTTGTTAACTTTAGCTAGTCTTCTCTCCATGCTGGATTCAATGAAAAAACTTGTTAAGAAAGCCTAAGACAAAACTATGTATATCAATGAGTATAGCACTCTACGTAAAATGACATGCTTGAGCCTGGATGGTCTATATTTAGATCTAACAGGGCGAAGCCCAAATTGTTTTAGGTGGTAGATAATTACAGATTTGAATCATGCTGAAATTTTTTTACATTTCAATACAAAAAATGAGTTATGTGTCTTTGTAAAAGGATTTCAAATACCAATGCACCAATCTAAGACAGGCAAGAAAGGCAGAGCACTACCAGTTAAAAAGGAAGATTTTGACAGGATTGTTAAATCTGTTAGTGATAATTTGAAGTCTATTGCATATGAACTTTCAACTGAGATTCAAGAAAGATTCCCTCAAGAAGAAATAATTGAAGCCATGGGTTGTGTGTATCCTCAATTTTGGCATTCAATTGGAGATAATCCAAATGATGCAAAGATGTATCATAAAAAACTAGATGAATTGATATTGACATTTTCGAAAGATGCATATTGCAATGGACAGCCAATAGAAGGAATTTTAAATTCAGATCATCTTAGAAAACAATGTAAATAGTTTGCATTGGTTATGAAATAGCAGTTGGTTAACTTGGAGAATCCATTTGAACTTGGATCAATCACAAGGCTTTGCAAAAGGATAGATCAAAGTGAAGCATTGCGTATTGCAATACTAGAATATTTGAAACTTGCTGATTTATGTCAAACAATGATATTGGGGTCGGTGGAAGATGAGAGAGTTTTCAGTGCATTAGGGCTTTTGAAATCAAAGATCAAAAACTAATTAGACAAGAATTTGGAAACTTGCTTGAGGTTGTTTGTAACCCAGTATAATGTTAGAGATTTTCCATATGATAGGGCACTGACAATCTAGAATTCCATGCGTGATAGATGAGGGGTGTGCAACACTTTAAAAGCTGGTGGTGCTACTGCTAGTGCTAGTGCTGAGACAAATGAATATGATAGATCGCAGACTCAGAGTCAACATGAAGATGAAGATATTTTTGAATACCCGACTCAGAATGAAGATGAACCTGTTAGTACTAGTCAGTTTCCGGATCTTGAGTCCATTTGGGATATAGAAGCCTCAGACAGTTGGACTGAATCATTGAAGTGAATTAGCAATCAGTTTATAGGTATTTATAATTATACTACAATTCTTGAGTCATATTACAATTTCAATTTGCAAAATTGCAATACTATAGTTGTCATTGATGATTTTTGATATTGTATTCCTTGAATTTGTCAATCAGAAGTAGAACGGATACTTATTTCATATTTTTAATTGTGAATTTGAATTATTACTAAACAATTGAATTATTAGTAAATTGGTATTTGGTTCCACATTATGTAACATGTTGAACATGAAATGCAACAAATTTGTGTCACAAGATCCATAAAATTATTCATATTGCATAACTGTTACTGCTAGAACCTTTCTACTGTTCTACATTAAATGCTTAAAATGATGTTCATGGCAATTAGGGTTTTGTGTTTGTTTTTTGTTTGAGTTGGCTAGTAAACCGAAGTTGTCATGCGTTGAAAATATAAGTTGTCCTCTATTTATTTGTCCATGTCAACGTCAAGTGTGGTCAAACGGTTGGTCAAACATGTTTAATGGTTATCGCTAGCTCGTAGGTCCTTTATCATCAAGTCAGTTTAAGTCGCTAGCTTGCGAGTATTGGGAGATTTTAGTTGTCGCTAGCTCGCAAGATGTTTTGCACTTGACCATTTTATGTTGCGAGGTTGCGACTGGGTGTGATTTTATGTTGTTGCATAGTCACGAGGTGTTCATGGTTAAGTCATTTTAATTTGCGATCATGCGATGTAGTTGGTATCATAGCTTAGTTGGTTTCGTTGCTTGCTCGCAGGTTTTGAAGTTGTTTAGCATTTTAAGTTGCAATCTGGCGATAGGTAAGTTTTGGTTTGATTTTGTGGTCATCACATGATCACGGGTTTGTAAGTCTTAAGTCAAAAAGTGTTGCGAGCATGCGATGGCGGTTAAGTGCCTTGTTATCGCGGGATCGCAAGGGTTTAAGTCAAGTTAAGTTTCGAGTTGCGAGCTTGTGATGAAATAAGTTATTTTGTTAGATCAATGGTTGTTGCTCACTCACGAGATTCTATGGGGATTCGTAAAAGGGGTTGCGAGCTTGCGATTAAGAGGATTTGGTAGCATTGTTGCTAACTCGCCGGTTCCTTTCCTGATTGATATAACCGATTGAGAGTGTGTGATTAAAGATGGGGATTGACACATGGACTTGTTTGTTGGGTTCTGTAAAAGTTTTGACACGATCGAGCCGAGATTTTGACATTTGTACAATTTCATTAATGCATTCTATCAGTTTAATTGAATTAATGCCACACTAGCTAGTTCATGCAAGTGTGGCAGTTAATGAGACTTGGTCACTTGAGAGAAGTGATGGCGCCCAAATACCATTTTATGTTGTGAGGTTGCGATTGGGTGTGATTTTATGTTATCGCAAGGTCACGAGGTGTTCGTGGTTAAGTCATTTTAATTTGCGATCATGCAATGCGGTTAAGTCACTTGCTCGCAGGTTTTGAAGTTGTTTAGCATTTTAAGTTGCGATTTGGTGATAGGTAAGTTTTGGTTTGATTTTGTAGTCATCGCATGCTCACGGGTTTGTAAGTCTTAAGTCAAAAATTGTTGCGAGCATGCGAAGGCGGTTAAGTGTCTTGTTGTCGCGGGATCGCAAGGGTTTAAGTCAAGTTAAGTTTCTAGTTGCGAGCTTGCGATGAAATAAGTTGTTTTGTTAGATCAACGACTATCGCTCACTCGTGAGATTCTTTGAGGATTAGTAAAAGGGGTTGCGAGCTTGCAATTAAGAGGATTTGGTAGCATTGTCACTAACTCGCTAACACGTGGACTTGTTTGCTGGGTTCTGTAAAATTTTTGAATGCCAATCGACAATCAAATAGAAGGGCATGAATTCAAATTTCGCTTGAGTACTTCAGTTTGAAGTTTGAATTAATGTCATTATGCCATAGTAGCTACTAGCTAGTTCATGCAAGTGTGGCAATTAATGAGACTTGAGACTTGAGAGAAGTGACAACGCCCAAAATTCAAATAGTAAATACCATAAATTGCATGATCGAACCGAGGTTTTGTATAATTGCATTAATGCATTCTATCTTCGAGGTAATCCTGTGAATTGAGCTCTGCAACAATATTGGAGAATTCAGAGTGTTGGGTGTGAGAAATTTTTTCTCCTGTAGCTAAAATGAGCCAGGCGATGAGTGATACTGGAGGTTCCAAGCCCAAGCCCAAGGCCACGACAAGTGAAGCAGGTGGACCTGGAGGTTCCAAGGCCAGTGCCACTAAGGAAACGATGGTTAAGAAATACAAAGATGAATTTGTAGATTTGATGCCAGGGACTTCCGTTGCTTTGAATACAAATCATTTGGCATGGAGAGATTTATGGAGCCAATGCAGAAACCCTACCATGCTTAATATGACTAGTTTTGCTCTGTTTCATTATTTCTAGAAAAATAGGGTTAAGGGTGTCCCAATGTCAAACCCTTGGGATTTAAATATGGCAAAGTTAATTGTGCTAGATGTGTATGTTGATGTGGATTTGATCAAAGAGTTGGGAAAACACTATTGCCCAGTATCTAGGGTAATCAGAAAAAAGAACCAGTCTGCCCTAGTTTCAATTAACAGAGCTAGCTTTGTTGAAGCTTTCCAGATTACTGGTGTTGCATGTACAGATATAGATTTGGAGCGGATTGCAGAGGATTATGAAAAATACAAAGGTGTTATCAAGAAGCATGCAATGCCCAGATACATGCCTAGGGTGAATAAGAAGCCGGTTATAATTCCAGAGAGTATCGAACCACCATTTGACATCACACCTTTCCACCATTATATGCATTGTACAATCTATGGATTATGCAGAGTGTTGGGTTTTGATTGAGATTCAACAATGTCAGCTGAATTATTGATGATGGCTATGGACATTCAACACCCAGATGTTAACAAAGATTATGATTATGTGGGCTATGTGGTTGAACACATTCATAATGCTCTAGTTGAAATTCAGAGTGGTGCACCCAGCCCTACATTCAAGCATTATTCATTGCTAATGCATTTAATCTTGTTCTATAATGTTGAGTTCGTGGATAAAGAATTGGAGCTTTTCAAAGAAGAATTCGGTGTCTTAATGCCAATACAAAGATGGACCCAGGTTTGGGATAGTAGTTCTCCCCATTCTTCTTTCCTTTTCTTTGAAAATTGGATTGTTTCCCCAATTATGGAAATGCTAGGAATAAATAGGGAACGATTGTCAATTAATGTTAGGAGAGTTTTGAGACCTTACCAGTATGTTCCAAACTGGCCTATTTCACATAACTGGGGGGACTTTTATTTTTTTGATAACTTTACTATGATGAGAGTCTATGGGTGTCCTCAGCCTCCCCATATTTTACCAAAATTTGTTCCAATTAGGATTGCTTTTATGGAGTTTATCTGGCAATTGACCCTAGTTGAAAAAGAATACCTTGATAAACATAGGAAGGGTTCTTTTCTTCCTAGGCTTTGGGTTGTGTCTGATTTTACCATCGGTAGGAGTTCCTTTGATGAAGTAAAAAATTTCCTTAAACAGTATAGGTTGGTTAATGCTGTGTCTAGATTCTGTGATCCAGAACAATTTATTAAAGTTGCAATGCCAAAAATGACACCTTGGGCCACAATAAAGGTCCATGAACCATTGGATGATGAAGACGTGGTTAGAAATTTGCTGAGAAAAGATGAAGTACAAGAAAGGAGAAGAAAATGGAAAAATTTGATTAGAGTTGAAGCAAAATTGTTGGCTACTGACCCTAGTTTCTCAGGTTTTTGCCTTGATAGCCCGTACCTGGAGAGGATTAACAAAATGTTGAGTTTATATGAAACTCTGATGGAACAAATGCCTCAAATTCCAGAAGTGACTACTCAGTAGCAAGACCCCCAAGATGGACATTCTGCACATGGCAAGAGGCCACTTAGTGTGTCTGCTGATGATGTAGAGAGTGGGGATGAAGTTCAATCTACCCGAGTACCAGCTGCAAAGAAACAAAAAACCACTGAGGTTGGTACAATTGTGAGGAGAAACCCTGCTAGAGCAATTGTTATAGAACAAGGACACTACTTTCATCAAATAAGGACACATCTTAGAGAAGCAGGGCAGAATGAAGAACAGGGAGAAACAAACGAAGCCCTTGCTCAAGGCTTTGATGAGTGTGTGATGTTGTCAAATGAGTTCATGAAAGATGATGACTTTATTAAGTCAAATGAATTTAAAAGTTTTTTGACAAGGTTGAAACAAAATCAATTAAAATAAAATCTGATCATAGAGGAAGCAAATGAAGAAAAGAAAGAGGAGATCATCAAGGCACTGCAGGAATATGATCCTGACAGGGAGGAAATATTTGTGGAACATGCAAGACAATTGATAAAGAGTACTGGTATGATTATGATGCCTGACTAGGATATCCAGTCTATTTTTATTCCTAATCCCAATTAATTCATAATTAATTAAACTAATTTTTTGATTTCTACAAACCCACCTTTTAATCCCCTCATTAAGCTAATTAACCCAAAGCCTAATCCCTGTTAGTATATTCTATTTTTAAATACTACACACCTACCCAAGTCATCTCACCCATCCACCTCACCTTTGACCAAGGGGTGCTCACACATAAGTGAGAATTGATTTTCCCCATGGAGCCACCCTACACCTTTTCATTTTGATCAATATGTCATAACCCCCCTTTTCATAGCACTTACACTTTGCCACAAGTGTTTCCACTTGTCAACTTAATGGACTTCCCAAGATTTGCTCACACATGTATGAGCACACCTTCCCCTTTTCCCTATGACAATTGTTCTTTCCAGGATGTGCTCACAGATGTGTGAGCACACCTTGCTCTCTCCTTCAATTTGGGCCCTTCATCATCCTTTTAATCTAGACCATCCATTTCAAATCTCCAAACTCTATAAATTGAAGCCTCCACTCATCTCCAAGGATCCACTTTTAATTACATCCTCATGATGGCCATTTATCCATATCCATTGCAAACTTATGTTGTCATCTTGACACCATAATCATCTCCATAGCACCCTCACCATGTCCAAATCATCATCTACACATCTTCATGTTGCTATGCAATTGTAAGTAATCCATATTTCAACCCCATCTATCACTCCCTCTCTTCATTTGTTAACCTTGGAGCAGCAAGGTTCATGAAGACGAGGAGGACAAGGAAGGACACTAGTAATGGGAGGATCTTGAGGGAAGTTTTGTTTATTCGTTCATCTCTCATATGCTTCCTTAATATTGCTTCAAAATGGTTTGATTTATTTGATTACTAATCTTTCTAACCGTTTTATGTCTTTACAATAAAACCTAAGAATCCATTAATATTCCTAATGATTAATAATTTTTCCATCAAAAGTAATTCTTTGAAAGTTTATTGTGGATTATAATGGTTGATTATATTTTTGCATTATTTCAAACCAAAAAAAACAACAAACTTTTTAAATCAGTTTTCCCACAAAGAGTTGTGTCTAAAATTTACATCTTATTAACAGATTTTCGGGATCCACAATCTGAATGAATTTTTTTAGGCATTATTTTAGGTACATTAAAATAATATTTAGCATGTTTAAATTTTCTTATCAAATTTATTTTACACATCCACCAAACAAATATATATATATATATAATTTTGATTATCTTTATTAAATTTAATAATATAAAAATTTGATAATAAAATAATATCAATAATATATTATATTATTTATAAAAATCAATACAAAGATATTATACTATAATATTTTAATATATAGAAATTAAGAATTTAGTTCTTATATGCAAATTTTTGATAATCTGAATATATGAATATCATGACAACTATTTAGGTAGGAATAATGTTTTCTTTTAGTGACTTTAACATTAAAATATTTTTTAAGATTTAATAATAAAGTTTAAATTAGTATTATAAATTTTTAATGTTAAAAATTATATATTTAAAAAGAAATTATTCATAATTTAAATTTTAGATTAATTATTTTTAATAAATAAATTATTTATTTTATTTTATTTTAATTTTTTTAAAATATATAATAAATTGTTCATATTTTTTTTATTTTTACAAAATATATAAAATAGCAATAAAGTAATTAGCAAGTAAAAATAAATCTATTAAATTTACAATATGTGAATAGAACTTAGATTGCTATTATGAATTTTTAATGGTGAAAATTATATATATGAAAAGTGGTTTTTCATAAATTGAATTTAAAGATTAATAAATATTTATAATACATTAATCATTAAAAGCAATTATTATTATTTTTTAATTTATGAAGTTTACAATCTCAATGAATGTATTAAATTTAAAATATATTAAAAGTTAACATTAAATCTTTTGTAAACTTGATATATTATAAATTAACATATTATCAATAAATCTATCAAGTTTACTAAATATATATTTTGATATATTACATTTACAACAAATTTATTGTAATTTTTTAATATATTATAAACTTAATATATTGTAAAAATAATAATAATAACTACATTTAATAATTAAATTAAGTAAAAAAACTTCTCATTAAAATTATAATTATAATTACATCTACTATTAAGCTTACAATTACAATTAACTAGAAAATTAACAACGACAAGTACTACCACTTATTCTGTTATGGTTACATCATTTTTTTGTAACTAATCCTTTTGCACATGCCAAACGCTATGAATGAAGGCTTAACATTTGGAAGAATTAAATATATTGAAAAGAGTTTTTTAATTCATGAGGGGAAAAACAGCTTACAAGTGTTTTGTAGAAGAAACGTTGATAAATCCATTTGACAAAACTTGGAAGAAATAAGGATTGGAATTGGTAGGTGGGAGAGAAGGCAATTCATCCAAGTTCCAACCCCTGATATAAGGATTGGAATGTGTCTCTATTAATGTGTTTGGTACTGAATTTGATGCGTTCAAGACGAAGGTGCCAATCAAATGTCCGGAGACCACTACAAATCATATTTATATTGTTAGGAGTATGGAAAAATATGACACTTTGTAAAAGGTTGGGAAATGGATGTGATAATTTTAATGTGAGTGATCTCAGAAGTGCAGTTTATTAGCCGATAGGCTATATATATATATATGGTGGGAACTCCCCACTGGAATTCAGAGGGACACTTATAATAGGATGCCTTTTTTCAGATGATAGTTGTCTACATGAGATGGCTCTTCCAATTCTCTAAGGTTTTGCAGTTGAAAATTGATGTTGGGCTTGGTCTCAATTGCATTTACTTTAAAGTTCATTAACCATTTTCTCTGAATCCATTTTATGGTAACATTCCATAGAAAGCCATAATCTAAGGCATTGTATCGAATGGTTCACGAGTCTTTATCTTTCTCTGCACTCTCTATGTTTTGAAGGAAATTCAAATCTTGCCCAAAATCTCCCAAATTGAAGTGGCTGCAGGTGGAATACCAGAGGTTTAGAGTTTGACATTTCTTAATATTTATATTTAAACAGATTTTTTTAATATGTTTTTTAAAAGTACTAACTACTAATTTTTATCATGTTTAATTCCTATCATTGTTGAGAATCCTTGGAGGCTTCATTCAATTTTAAAAGCATTATTCAAATTCTATTGGAAAGTCTCATTGCTTTGAGTAATTTTACAGACCTATTATTTGACAGAGATAATAGAAAGATGGCCCAATCCAGTGATTTTTTTTCAATGTGGTTGAGAACACAATGAGAATCCCCGTCTCACATAGACCGTCCCATTGAATTCTAAGAGAAGGCTGCAACAGGGGTACCAACAAGCTGAAACAGGTTTGAGTTTTTTGGTTTTTTTTTCTCTGTCTGAAACACTTAAATTATGTAGTACTTAGCTAAGCTAATGATTTTTTTGTTTGTGCAGCCAAGAAGCGCCACATGGTTCAAGTAATCGAACTGCAAGATTTTCCCAAACAACATGGAAGAACTATTTTTGATCTACCAAAACAGCAGCATGGAAGACCTATTTTTCGAATCGAGTAATTAAATGCTTATTT
The DNA here is from genome assembly GCF_030272615.1 of Cryptomeria japonica. NCBI lineage: Eukaryota > Viridiplantae > Streptophyta > Pinopsida > Cupressales > Cupressaceae > Cryptomeria > Cryptomeria japonica. The sequence goes on along the minus strand of NC_081414.1, from coordinate 476,596,192 downwards.
CAGCTTAGTTCATTATGTCTGGTGAGGGGATTAATTCTGTATGCATCCCAGAAGAAGAAGAAAGTAGTAGAAAAGAAAGAATTTTCTTTGTTGTGCAAAAATGGGAGGTTTTGAACGAGGTACAAACATCCCCCAAAGCATTAATGAAAGAGGATTTTTGCTACCATTGCAAGCACATTGTAGAAAATCTATAAGGAAGATTCAGAAACACATGTTGAATTTGGTTTAAGATTTTGATTGGGATAATTTGCACCTGCCTTGTTAAGTTCAAGTCACAGATAGACAGATACTTGTTGAGGACAATTGCAAGGAACCGAGGTGTTGGACATTTTGCATGTATTTCTTACAAATTTGATTATATGTATTGGTAAATATCTGTTACTATATTTGATTAGATTTGGATGAAATCATAATTTAAATTTAAAAACTCTTATTCTTGTTAAGAAATTAATAGGATTCATGATGCTCTTATGAATAGTATTATTAAAGGCTTTGAAATACTTCTTTGTTCAAGTAGCAGAGTGCTCTTCTTTGGAAATAAATTTCACAACAGTGGTTGAAGTGGTTCTATGACACTGGAAAGTGTGGCTTCTTTGTAGTGTGTGGCCTTATAATGTTTGATGTCTGTACAACTAAAATTCTAAAATTCTAAGAGACTTTCAAAGTAGACATCCGAACCTGAAAGACATTATAGGTAAAGAATCAATCTTCCTAGATGCCTTGTTTCAAGAACCTCTGGAAATATCTACCTAATGAGTCCCAAGCCTAACTCTACCACTTGTTGCTCTGTGGGGATGTTACCATCAATGCAAAAATACAAAACCATATACTTATATAAACTAAAACAAAAGATTAAACTTAGATAAATTCAAAAAGAAATCACTTGGAAGATAACAATAACAGAGCCAAACAAAAATCACAATGTCTGAACTTTAATATATTTGTACATATTAAAGTAATAATTACAAAAAAAAAAAACCAACAACATTGATATTGGTGTGATTACCAACATTTTAGGTTGTATTTGAGCGCCACATACAAGGAAAGGTAACTGTAATAATCAGTGGACATTTTTACAACTTGTAACTTTGCGGGGCTGATTGAGTGCCAAACCCTGAGAAGAGTTTGTACAGGTCTGGTTGGTAGATTTATGCAGTCCAGACCTTGTTAATGTTATTGTAGAGTTAGACTTTATGAATCACCAAGATAGCTCATACTATTGTCATATATCTCCTATTCATAATTGGGACTATCCATAAAAAAAAGTCATAGCAGCAAGCGATAGTTGGACAGGTTGTAAATTTATCAAATTCAATGCATTTTATCGTATCAACACTTTAAGGTAATTTGTGAGTTGGCTTGGTTATGTAAAATTTTTGAATTTGTATTATCTTTTTGCATAATCAGACCATACTTACTGTCGATGGATAAATTGGCAGTTCAAGATTCATAAGCTATATTCCTTGCTAAATGTATCTTTGTCATACACTACTAGCAGCAATTATCATTAAGTTTCTGCTCTCAATTTGAGAGGTTTTCATTGTACAAGAGTTTTATAATAGCTGTCAATAAACTTAAGTTGATACGCAAAATCACATAAACATATTGCATGTTCAACATTAGATTAGTGATCACGTTGTAGTTCATAGAGCCGTAAAGTATATTATTTTCTATAGTATCTTTCGATTTTCTAAGCTTTTGTAGTATATGGGTAGTTTTCACAATACTCATATGGCATGGAGACATTATTACAATTAGGCAATCGCATGAAAGGCTTTTGGTAGACAATTTCTTAGACAGTTTGATGATCGAATTTATAAGAAGATTTATTAGATTTATTAGATTTCTCATTCAATTCAACAAATATTCATCTCATCACTATGCGGAAGCCAACGCTGCCCACATTGGGTTACACATGGCTAAAAGAGAAGGCTGTACTAAAATCTGGTTGAAGTCTGACTCGCTAAACACTGTCAATTGTCTGAGTGGACGCACAGATCCTAGCTGGACGATAGCTAACTTGATCAAGGATTGCCGAGATATAATAAATGAACTGGCAGATTTCAAAATCTCGCACGTATACTGGGAAGGCAACAAGGCGGCGGATCTACTGGCCAATCTGGCGGTGGGATACGTGGCGACTAAATGGTGGAGTAATAGGGATGCTTTCCCCAAAAATCTGTGCAAGCTGGCCCATGATGATTACTGCGTTAATCAATGATCTTTCATCATGATTTGATTGAGTTGATGGGGAAACGACTCTTTTGGTTTTCCCTAACTGAAGATCTAGAAACTTCCCTGGTGACTGGATTTTCTGTCTTATTGTGTGGCCCATTTTTTGCTACTGTTTGGAGACTTTTTTGGTGTGGCCCATTTCCTGCAACTAGTCAGTGCCTTCTTTGGTGTGGCCCATTTTCTGCTATTTGACGACCAGGAGCATAATGGGTGGGGACAAGAACAGGCAAGAGCCTTCTACTTGCGAGAAATGGAAGAAAAGCAAGGATGTGTGGCAGGAAGTCATTGATGGGGGAATCATCCTCTTCTTAGATCGACTTCATGGCCCTTCTCCTTTGCTCACAAAGGCCTTTGTCAACGAGTGGAAAAAAGGGAGCCTCGGGGCTTATGGCGTCGACTATCAGATTGATGAAACCTTGGTGGTGATGGTCACTAGTCTGGTGACGACTGACAGAATGTTTTATAGGGATAGGAAAACTAGGGAGGAGGACTTGACGAGTTTCTTTGACAAAGACAAGGAGCGCTCTAGAGTTACCAAGATGGCTGATGGTAGCTACAACTGGAAAGATCTCATGGCTCCCTGGGCTGACATGGCCAAGTTCATCATGAGGTATATTACGCTTGATGGCAGATATGCCAACTTCTTTTCCTATCATTTTACTGTTTTAAATCACTTTAGGCATGGTAAAATCATTTATGTTCCTTTCTATCTAGCCTCCTCTCTTGATAACAACCTAGAAAAACATTTGGAGAATCCAAACAACCTTGTTCTCCACGAGGGACTTATTGTACTCATCATGGAGTATGCTAAATCCCTTGAAGTTGTGCCCCTTCTATCTGAGACTGGCCAACAGACTGATATCCAGGATGTCTCTGACTCGGAAATGGATTTGGAAGAAAGTGAGGTTCCTCTTGATGACCTTGAATATAAACTTGCGGATGAAGGGGAGATGATGGTCACCCCTGGTACATTTAGCAGCAAGAATCCTCCCAGATGGGTGGCTAGAAAATACAAAACCACTAGCAAACTGATCTCTAAGGCCGAGCCCCTCTCTAAAAAGAAAAAGATGGCGGCTAAGGACCATGGTTCGAAGATTTCAGATCAGGGAATTAAAATGGACATCCCTATCAATGTCCTGAAAGAAAAATAGGGGACCATGGCCAAAGAAGATAACAGTGGGATACAGAGGACTAGTAACCTGATGAATCTAGTTATGGAAGCTACTAGAAGCTAGGAGAGCTATCGGAAGTGGGTGGAGCATGAAATTGATATCCTCAAAGTGGGGGTTAAAGAGATTATTGATATCTTCACTACTTCCCCTGAGCCCAACAAATCAGAGAAACTCATGATTACGACCCAAAAGCTCTCCTAGGATGTCGAGGTGATGAATGAAATCACAAACAAAGAATTGAAAAGGTGGAGTAGTCTATGGCGAAGATTAAGAAAAATCTCAAGAACCTGGTTGACATAAGCAAAGAAGCCATGAACAACATTATAAAGGGGCTTGAAAAGATCAATGCCATGGTTGTTGATTACAGATCCTACCACAGTGAACCGGTGAAAGATCTTGTAGGGGAAGATATGGCTGTTGGAGACAACAAAACCATTGGTCCCAGAACTAGAAGCAAGAGCAGCAACAAAGATACCTCCAGATTCATTAAAGAGGAACTGGAGGAAATCAACAAGATTTCCATCCAGAAGAACAAAGATCTAGTGCTCTCTCTTAATTGAGAGTCTTTCTTTTGTTTTGTCTTGTTTGTTTGTGTCTCTTTTGTTTTCGTGACTGCTCGGGGGTGCTCCCCTGTTTTGATGTTGGTTCGTGTCTGTTTGGCTGATGGTCGGTTGTTGTAAAACTTTTGGTTTCGGGTCCATGTAAAACCTGTTTATCTTTATCAAAAACAAATATTCATCTCATGTGCTTATTCAAAAGTTGTCAATCAATGTTTTGTATGCAACTTTCAAATATACTACAAAGTCTTCTCAAAGGGGAGCATGATCTCTTTCGTAGAATATTTCTAGGAAGAATTATCCATTATCTTTTATTAGAGGGTGTTCAGCTTGGTCGTTTTTGCTATAGTTATTAACTACTTTGCAAATGTGTCCCGTCAAGTTCATCTCTTGTCTTCAGGGGAGCTGAGGAATTGATTCAATATTGTTGGATCCTATAGGACAACTTCTTTCTTTCTAGATAAGTCTCTAGGGATTCCCCACAAGATTGACCTTTCATTTAACTTAGAGATTTGCTACAAGTGAAGTGGATTGAGGGCCCTCCCTTTCTTGAGGCATTTAATTAAAATCTGTATGACATGTTTTCTTTCTCCTTCGATTTTTTAATGCCATATGTTGTATGTGGGTTCTTGTTTTTTCTCCCAAGTAGTCACAATGTAAATTAAAGCATATTTAGTTTTCTATTTTTCAGCAGAAGACAACCTAATTTGGTTGGTTGCTTTTGTATAAAAGGCTTGTTGCAGGCACTACTCTCTCTTGATTTAGGTTTTATGTGAGTCCTTATACTTGTGCAATCTTGATGAGAATTGATTGCATGTTTTTTAAATTGTAACTTTGCTAAGGCTATTTAGAGTACTTTTTTGAAGTAGTGGGAGTTATATATTGGAAAATTATTTCTTGGTTTGATATTTATTTATTTTTATTAGTTTTGATAAGAGCTTGAACAAGTTTTATAACAGCCTATAGCTTCTTATGTCTATTGAGATTTTGTGGCTTTTATATGGGACAAGAAACAATCAGAGTTTTCAAGGGAAAAGGTCACTTGCAGACTTTTATCATGAGGCCACTCTTTCTTCTATTGTTTTGTAGGTCATGTTAGTGTTGAAAGTTCTAAAGTAGTTCCATAATTTTCTCATGTAAATTACTTAGTAAGTAGGAGTCTCTTTCCTACTGATCTTTCTACTGTTAACCCTAAGTTGGGGACTAATCTCCCATCTTGTGATGTTCCGGGCTCTAATGTTGATGCTGCCAGGATTAGTTTTGAGATGCCGAGGTTGCTCTAAAGAGGAAATAAAATATAATTATTTAGGTTTTCGTTGATCATAAAGCTGAAACCAATAAGGGAAACAATGATAACTTGACCAATGTTTCTTGGCTGTAAAAAGTGTTAGAAAGTCATGCAAAAGAGATTCTTAAATGTGTATTAAATGAATATGTTAGAGACTAATATTTTCTCTAGTTGTTCGATCTGTTGAATTCTCTTAGCGAATTTTATATTCTATAGCTTGATGGTGAATGCATGTGCATGGACCGCATCCTTAAGCTTTGCAAACATGGGTAAGGATTGAATACCACATTGTCATTACACCAAAATCTCAGCACACTTTATTATCATTACACTAGCTCATAGATTTTTGAACAAAGGTTACATTCTTATGAATGTCACCCACTATCATTATACCACAACCCCTTGCAAAAGTGATAATTTATAAATTGCTCCAATTGAGTGACTCCTTTTTTAATACATTCATTGAATGATGATCCGGTTCAAGATCAACATGCAAGAAATATCCATTTATGAATGGCTTCTGCAATGACCTCAGTGGGGGTACAAAGTTAGTATGGTGGGCCTTCTTAGACGGGAAATTTTTGTTTCTTGTAAGGACATATGATGAACATAGACTAATGTGTGGAGGGTCTTAATTGTATTTTACTTTACAATCACACGTATTGTCTTGGGTTTGGGATTTCTACGATGGAGATTTATTTCAAAGAGAGTGGTTTTCCACATCCCTACTATAGTTTCAAAAAAGGATATATGAATATTTGGGTGGAAAATGAGCCTTTAACATATGTGAAGGCTTTGGTGAAAAATTATAGTCGTTAGCAACAAGGCTGCTACATTATTTTATGCAAGTAAAAATCATCATTTCATTGCAATGCATATTTGAGGGTTTATATATTGAGTTTCAGATTTTTTTATGAATTTGAACATCATTTGGAGTTGGATCTATGTTATCCTATTTGAAGGGTGCATCGAAAAACTAGAATTCAGACATCCATAGCTCTTTATTAGCCACAATAGCTGCACAATATATTTTGAGTAATGTGTCTATACTAATGTTAGTGCTGGTTAAATTTAGAGCACAAAATCATGTGAAGCGTTATTAAAACCAAAGGAAAAGAGTTTCCATTTACTGCCTGGTAGAATATCTATAGTATAATGTGAATCACAAGCACAAAACAATTAGTGATTAGTTACAACTATGGTTCAATTTAATATGAATATACTTTTGATGTGGTTGTATTCTTTCATGGAACCATGGATTAGTTTTATTTATAGATTGTTTGTTCAATTTTATATCAATATACTTTTGATTTCATTCTTTTTTGGAACCACGTTTAATAAGTGACAAAGAGTTTGGCTTTGCAAATTGCTACATTGTGGCATATGTTTGAGTGGTTGGTTATAACTCTAGTCCAATTCGATATCAATATGCTTTTCATGTGATTACAGTCCTTGAACCATCTGTTTGTTACTTCAATAAACACATGGATGACAAATTTGGCAAACATTCTTCGCACAGACAAATAGTAATAACATATATATGTAAATAAATATGAACAAACCATGTTGCAAGTTGGGGTATATCCATAAAGTTTCATGAGCTTTTTATTGTATGTTACCAAATTTGAGCTTTTCATTGTATGTTGCCAAATATGATATTTAAGATATTATGTTATATTTTTATCTACATCTTATTTTTGTTTGACCACAATGATTAACAAAGTGAATTGTAACTGTGAATACCTTTAGCCTTGCATGCTTGATCGCCTATCGGCTTTCCGTTGCACAAAAAAAAACAAAAAACATGGGGTTCCTTTAAAATCACCATAACATTTAGGTTGTTGCTTCTCATCCATTCCAAATTCTTTAGTTCTCAGGGATTTCATTTAAACCTCATATTTGGTTAACCTCATGCTATGTGAAGTCAGAGTCTCTACCAAAATGAATATTTTTGATTGCCTCGATTATCGAGACTTCCTAAAGCTCAGAGTTTTGACTATTTATTTTAGATGCATTTTAGCCCAGACAGGTTTGGTAGAAAATTCATTAACTAGACGTAGATGCTGGCAGAAATATCAATCACAAATGAACAAATTGATGGCATTGATAGAAGTAGGGTTGGTCGCCATTGTTTAAAATTCCTGATTGTTGGAACAAATTCTCCATCTCTTACCTAAATTAGTTATTTTTCCATCTGTAAGAGTCACGTAAGGTAGTTTTCAAAATATGCACAAGCTAGGAAAGTCAAACCTCCACCCTAAGGTTTTATACCTATCTATTTTTCCTTGGGTATGGTCAAATGTCATGTATGACGCGTGGGCCCATTTTATTAACATTAGAGATTCACATGATTAGGTTTTGGCTACTGTTTTCCCAAAAAAACATATTTGCAATAAATCAGCCATATGATGAAGTTTCTCTCTTAAAAATATGACGCATACTGTTTGTTGCTCTCTTTTATAATAAGATTGTTATCTTTTAAACATCTTAAAGGCTGCATGATTCAATCTCTTCTAAACATTTAATATGTAGCCTTTGTCTTGGATGCAAAACATAAACGTATTACAAATCTTTTCAATTCTTTCAAATGAAACCTCCCAAGTCCTCAAAGTGTTTGGTAAGAGTATTTGGTTGATTGGTTTACTCCAAACATCATAACATGAGTCCAAGACTTAAGTTCATCAATAAGATATTTAGCCATCCTTGCCTATTGATTAGTGATATTTGGGCATTATACTTTCACAACAAATTCTTATTTGACATCAATGATAAAATCTAACAATCACAACTAAGTGTCATTGACATTTGACAATATTTTTAACAGATTTCAAGTTCCATTGAATGCACACACACACACAGATTAGTGACCTTTGGCCATCATACTTTCTCAACAAATTCTTAGTTGGCATCAATGACAAAATCTAACAATCACAACTAAGTGTGATTGACATTTGATAATATTTCCAACAAATTTCAGGTTTGATAAATGCATATATATATATATATATATATATATATATATATATATATATATCTGTGTGTGTGTGTGTGTGTGTGTGTGTGATAGACCTAAGGGACATGGTGGTTGGTTTTAGTGTAAAGAGGGTGTGAACAAACATTGAACAATGGCAAAGGGGCCCTCAAATTAGGCATGTAGAATTTAGTGTAATCTAGAGGTTGGATGATCTCATCTTGAAAATGAAATGTATATTGTAGCAATGTTGAAGTTTCAAAGAAAGATACTCTTGAAACTCTAACCATTTGGACCATAGGTATGATATACTGATATCATCTTTGGTAGGTCCTTATTCATTTCCTTTGTAAGAAACTTAATGCATCAATCTATTTTGCTTTGTCATCAATTATGTAAAGAATTATTTAATCATTTGATTTATTTATCCTTAAGATTCATATAGACAACTATTGTTATAATTTTTTAATACTCTCTACACAACCTAATATGAGTCAAGTGAAAAAATAATTGATCTAAGTTTAATTAGAAATCAATTAGCACTCCATTTTAAATATTTTATTGTTTGCAAGGAATGAAGAACATAACCTGTTGTGTCAATTTACCACGCAATAAAAGATTTAGTTTACTCTAGAAAATAATAAAGAAGCTCTAATGACACGTGGCATTTGAAAACCAGATTGGGAATTTCTAGCAAAGTCATGGTAGAAAAGCTAAAACTTCCACAAATCAACCTAGTGATCACCTAAGATCAATAAACTAGAACAAATCCAACTGGAAAAGAATACGATTGATATTCCTGAGGACAAGGACTTAACCCTTGAAGGTGCGGCTACTGGACTTGGTAAAAGAACCTGGGCAAATACAAGGAAGATGACTCAGCAAGCTAAGGAACTGGATGATTTCAAGAGTGTTGCTACCTCTATGGTTCAGCTGGAGAAAGAGGCTATGGAGCTTCTTAATATTTTTTCTTAGTTCTATTGGCATGTGCTTTTGGCTGTCCCTTTGGTGTTGATGTGCTGTCCTTTTGTTACTCTTGGTTCTCTCGCTGGCTTTTTGTTTTTGTTAGCTGTTTCTATTTGTTGTTATGTGCTTTCTAGCTGGACCGTTCATGTTTTATCTCTTTTCTAATTTGCTGTAAAGGGTTTTGAGGCCCCTTCAAAACCTATTTTTCACGTAATCAAAAACTTAGTGATCACCTAATATAATCAATTTCAAGTTTAAATCTTTGATTAGGTATCAAACTTTTCATATTTCCAATCATCTGATATAAGCATTCTCTCATTTAGACACAATAATATTAAAGTCCTCCCATCTCTAATTTTTATATCTATTAAGAAGTTATAGGATATCGCTACATGACAAAATTTTGAGAAACTAGAAAAAAATGGATCTTTTCTTATTGATTCATTTTTTAGAAGAGGTATCAATCTTTGACCTTATTTGAGATATCATACTTTTCTAACACCTTGAAAGGTAATGGGCATCAACCTTGTGTGATACTAAAAAAGGTATAAAACATTGAGCTTATTTGATACCTTAAATGTATCAAACTTTAGCCTTCTCCAATATGTTTTCATGCCAAAAAATGGTAGGCAGAGTCCTTTAGTTGATTCATCGACAAGTTTAACTCAACCTAGGTTGATATGTAGGTATAATTGATACCTTATAGCATAATATTAATTTAACTATTTTTAAATACTTAAGGGGCAATGTTACAAGATTTATTTTGTTTTAAGAAGGATGCTAGCAAAGGTTTTTGAATCTAGCTTTACACTTGCTAATTGCATTTGCTTGAAAGTTTCTAAAGTTTTTTCAATAAATCCTTTTTGTGCATATTCTACAATCATTGCAAGCCATGAGACTGCATCTTTTTTAGGAATATTGTCATGCTTGTCTATGCTTTGATTGATGTCCATACCCTGTTCACAAAGATTCCATTTTGATATAGGCAGGGAGGATGTTGGCAAAGGTTGTAGAATTTGTCTTTACACCTATCAATTGCATTTGCTTGAAAGTTTCTACAACCCTTTCACCAAATATTTAAAACCATATAATATATTTCATAATTCAAAATATCTATGTGCCATCTAATTGTTAAAGAGTTTACAAAAAAAAATTCAAACCCAATTTATGATTTTGTTTTGTGTGTTGTAGTAGTTGGATGAACTAGCTAATTCATTGTTCCTTTTAAAAATTTGTGATTGGTGCAAATCTATGAGAAGTTATCCATACATTGAGGAGAAGATGTTGCATAACACCCTTCCATTCTTGGTGTAGTGTATTGCCTTAATTTTGTGCATCCTTCATACAATGGCGATTTGTACCCTACAATATATTATTGAAAGCATATTCTACGATCGACGTAACCATTTCACCTCTTTTTGGTGCAAGTGCTAGTTATAAATGATGTATAGCTCTATGCATAAAATGTATATTTATTTGTGAGAAAAGTAAAATTTATGCTTATACAATCTAATAAGAATTAAGAAAAATGACATTAATATAATTACTTAAAATAAAAATTAAATTTAGATTATAGAGTTTTTGTTATTTTTTTTTAATTCTATGCATTCATTAGGTAAACTAACTAAAAAAAGAATTCAATGAATGCAATAGTATGGAAAGAACTAAAAATTTGAATAAAAAAAAATTGAATAAATAAGAGATGGATGGAATTGTATTACATTTAATTGAACATATTAAAATAAGAAATAAAATAATAAGTAATTAAATCACTAAGAAGTAAGAATTACAAATTTGATAAGAGATTGAATAAATATATATATATATATATATATAGAGAGAGAGAGAGAGAGAGAGAGAGAGAGAGAGAGAGAGAGAGAGAGAGAGAGAGAGAGAGAGAGGAGAGAGAGAGAGAGAGAGAGAGGAGAGAGAGAGAGAGAGAGAGAGAGAGAGAGAGAGAGAGAGAGAGAGAGAGAGAGGAGAGAGAGAGAGAGAGAGAGAACATATTGAAATTAGATAAAATAATAATTAGTTAAATCATTAAGAATTACAAATTACAAATTTGATAAAAGATTGAAATATGTTATGGCCATTAAATATTAAGTCATGTTCATTAGGTTTGTCCTAAAGATTAAGGAGGTCTTGTCATCAAGAATTCTCACAATCCATAATGGCATTTTCTTTATTATCCTACTCTCCATATAATGGGCTGAGTTTGATTTATGGAGGGAGAACTTGCTATATTCAAATGAGGAACTTTTCCATTATCTAGCCAACCAAAAGCACCACTATCATGAGAATATGAAGTGGTAGGAAGCAAGAAAATTTCTGGAGATCAAACATGACCAAATATGACCTCAAGATCTATGTTGAGGTGGAGGATAAAATGAGAATCATGTGTATGAGCATTGTGATATATCCATGTCAACACTATCGAGGAGGGGACTTACCCCTATGTGAGGGAGAGCTCAGTGAGACTCTAAAAACCATATAAAATGCATTACCCTAACAATCAAGGAGCACATGTAGATGGGTAACTTTAAGGGTGGGTAACTTTAAGGGTAACTCCATTAGCTTACATGTATATTTATATGTGAGAACATTAAAGAAAATAATAGATTTAGTATACATATATAATTGAATATAAGAAATAGATTTTAAAAAATAGTTGAATTTTAATCATTCTAAATACTAAAAAAAACTCCACACTAAAAGAACGTCATGTCTAGGTTATTTAGTAATAAATTTTGATCAATCTCCCAAAAGAATCATATGCCAAGAAAAAGGCTTTGGCCTAAACAACATAAATAAGTCATGCATCCAATTCCAAGTAGACTAGGCTCTAGTGCAAGACCAATTTTTTTTTTTGAGAGTTTCATGGTGTGTAAAAAATGACAATGAGAGTTGATAACCCCCATGTGGATCAATCTAGATCTAATGGGAAGACATTGGTAAAGAATGCATAAAGTGAAATGAGCAAGCTTCAATTTAAGAATTCTTGTCTAGATAATTTGGAATCCATATTCCCATGAACTAGATAAATACTATAAGGCCAACATATCATTGACGTTTTGCACCATATGTAGAGGGTGGAAATATTCAAAAATATCCTTTGTAAGGTTTGTCATTACAAAAGAGGATATCATGAAATAATTTCCAATCTAATGGGATTTATTGCACATAACCATACTTTATGAATAATTTATGGGGGAATATAATCCAAATTAGTTTGGTAGTGTTCAAAATATCATTTGAAGAGAGTGAATTTTATTTTCCCATCCAAATAAGACAAAAAAATGAGTTGGCTTTATAAATAATTGGGAGTCTTAATGCCCCTATAAAAAATTTAAGGGCACAAACCCAAGGAATTGTACCTAGTTGTCTATTTGTTGGGATAAGTTGTTATTAACATTATAATCCTAATGTATTTATATGTGCATCCAACACCTTGGGAATGGGTAGGATTCCCATGAATTGAAAGGGATAATATTTATTTATTTATTTTTCTCTCTGTCTAATGGCATTGAACAAGGTAGGTTTTCATAGGGCCCGGGAATTATATTTTCTCCCCCATGAATTTGGAGGGGTTGTTCTCTAAACAACAACAAGTTTTGGTGCTTAGTGCCAAATGGATTATTCATGTGCCTTCATTATAGATGAATCTTGAGAATTCTTGCTTTTGCCTTGTGCTTCCTTTGGATATCCAATTGAACAATCTACTTGGAAGGAGACTGGTTTTCAAACCCACCATGAAGAATGTGGTTCACATTGAAGGAAATTTTATTGTTAAGAGCATTTGGAGAATTTAGGAAGCCATAAAACCCTAACTTTTTAAAGATAGTTTAGGATTTCATGATGTTATTTTCTATCAACTAATAGAATATCTAGTGAAAATTAGTTGTCAAGAGCATTTGGAGAACTTGGGAATCCATAAAACCCTGACTTTTCTAGAACAGTTTACGAATTCATGATGTTATTCATATCAAACAATAGAATATTGAGTGGTCCCACATTGTTGTAAGATAAGGTCGACCTTTGGCTAGATTACCTTGGGTGCAAGCCATAAGATTTCATAAGAAAGAAATTCAATGTCCATAAGATTTATTCTCCATAACTTGAATAAGTCTCATGCCATGAAATTAATATAAGGCAAGTTTTTCCTTTCTATCCAGGGTCATTAAACTTTTGATATTGTCATGGGGACAATTCTAGTTGATATGGTTCATAAAATTGAAATCCTTCTTTTAGGCCTTGGTGAAAAGATTGGAAGTAGGGTCCAACCATCACCTTATGTAAGTATAAGCCCTAACATTGTTGTAATTGGTTGTCTCTTAATCTACCCATAACATTATCCTTAAACTAGAGATGGAATTGCACTTGTCAATTTATATGAGGCAATGTTGATTTTATACCATATGGTTGGTTCTTCTGGATCCAAAATTAGCTCGTTTTCTTAGTGTATTATTTTGCAAGGCCTTCCTATGGGATCTAAACT